>NW_017200277.1:0-7051 GCF_001704415.2 Capra hircus
GCGCGAAGGGAAGCGTGACACTGCTGCTACAGCTCGAGAGGAAATTGCACGTGCATGCCCCCACTAGTAACGAGGACTGACTGCCTGGGGAGACTCAAGAAGTATCCCCAAGATCCATGTCAGCACTGGAGAGGACTCCTCAGCTTCTGCACCGACTCTACACAAGGTCTTAGGCCCCGGCATCGACGGGAGAGGAATCCGAGAGGCCCTGAGCAACTCGCATGGGGACTGGCCTTTCCTGAGGCCACCAGAGCGGGTCCCTGAGGTCCCCGTCGTCGAGAGCACCTGCCGCAACTCGAGAAAATTCCAGAAGGTTCTCCTTCCAGGAGAGATGAGGCCCCTTTCCGCTGAGACATCTCAAGGCTAATCACGCCTCACCACTGGAACTTCCAAAGGTCCTTCACACCCTTGCTGCAACTCAAGAAGTTCCGCAACATACCCGTCTCCACTCGAGAGGAAGCACGAGGTCCCCCACATCCAGAGGAGCCCGTTTCCGCCTCCTAGCTCGAGAGAAGGGATCCTTTCCCTGCGTGTACGGGAAAGAATTTCCGGCGTTCCCGTCGCATCTCAAGAGGAGGCGCTCTCCACAGGAAAGTCGAGAGGAACTCCAGGGTCGTGCCACCATACCCAAAGTCCCCTGATGTCTCAGTCCTTTCCAGGGAAACCTGTTTTCCATGCTTTCCCTGCACTGCCACGGCATTCAAGCTGAGGATCGACTCACACCACGGTGGCACGTGGAACAACCCTGTGGGAAAGCCTCATGGGAAGGCCTCGTGGGAAAGCCTACAGGGAAAGCCACAGATCCCTTGATCCACACTAAGGGAAGCGTGACGCTGCTGCTACAGCTCGGAGGAAAGCGCACGTGCATGCCCCCACTTGAGACGAGGACTGACTCCCTGGGGAGACTCCAGAAGTATTCCAAGATCCATGTCAGCACTGGAGAGGAACCCTCAGATTCCGGCCGACTCCACACAAGGTCTTAGGCCCCGAATCGACGGGAGAGGAATCTCGAGAGGCCCCCGAGCAACTCGCATGGGGAGTGGCCTTTCCTGAGGCCACCAGAGCGGGTCCCTGAGGTCCCGTCGTAAGTCGAGAGCACCTGCCGCAACTCGAGAAATTCCAGGAGGTTCTCCCCTCCAGGCTAGATGAGGCCATTTCCGCTGAGGCGTCTCGAGGCTAATCACACCAAACCTCTGGAACTTCCAAAGGGTCCTTCACACCCTTGCTGCAACTCAAGAAGTTCCCCGACATACCGTCTCCACTCGAGAGGAAGCACGAGGTCCGCCCACATCCAGAGGAGCCCCGTTTCCACCTCCTAGCTCGAGAGAAGGGATCCTTTCCCTGCGTGTTCTGGATGAATTCCGGCGTTCCGTCGCATCTCAAGAGGAGGCGCTCTCCACAGGAAAGGCGAGAGGAACTCCAGGGTCGTGCCACCATTCCCAGAGTCCCGCAGAGGCTCACTCCATTCCAGGGAAACCTGTTTTCCCTGCACTGCCTCAACTTTCATGCCGAGGATCGACTCATCACGGTGGCACCTGGGACAGCCCTGTGGGAAAGTCTCGTGGGAAAGCCTCGTGGGAAAGCCTCGACGGAAAGCCTCAGATCCTTGATCCACGCGAAGGGAATCATGACGCCGCTGCTACAGCTCGGGAGGAAACCGCACGTGCCTGCCCCCACTCGTAACGAGGACTGACTACCCTGGGGAGACTCCAGAAGAATCCCAAGATCCATGTCAGCACTGGAGAGGAATCCTCAGGTTCGGCACGGATCCACACAAGGTCTTAGGCCCCGGCATCGACGGGAGAGGAATCCCGAGAGGCCAATAAGCAACTCGCACGGAGAGTGGCCTTTCCTGAGGCCACCAGATACGGTCCCTGTGGTCCCCGTCGTAAATCGAGAGCACCTACCGCAACTGAGAAAATCCTGTAGATTCTCCCCTCCAGGCTAGATGAGGCCCATTTCCGCTGAGGCGACTCGAGGCTAATCACATCTAACCTTTGGAACTTCCATAGGGTCCTTCCACCTTGCTGCAACTCAAGAAGTTCCGACATACCCTTGTCCACTCGAGAGGAAGCGCGAGCGTCCCTTGCACATCCAGAGGAGGCCCTTTTCCTCCTTGTAGCTCGAGATGAGGGATCCTTTCCCTGCGTGGTCGGGAAAGAATTCCGGCATTCCCGTCGCATCTCAAGAGGAAGCGCTCTCCACAGGAAAGGCGAGAGGAACTCCAGGGTCGTGCCACCAATCCAAGAGTCCCCCAGAGGACTGAGTCCATTCCAAAGGAAACTCTTTTACCTGCACTGCCTTGACTGTCACGCCGAGGATCGACTCACACCACGGTGGCACGTGGGACGCCTGTGTGTTAGCCCTCGTGGAAGCCTCATGGGAAATCCTACAGGGAAAGCCACACATCCTTGATCCACCGTCGGGTAGCATGACACTGCTGCCACCTTTAGGGAGGAAAGCCCACGTGCATTTCCCCACTCGAGACGAGGACTGACTCCCCTGGGGAGAGTCCAGAAGTACCCCAAAAATCCACGTCAGCACTGGAGAGGAATCCTCAGTTTCCGGTCCCAACTCAACAAAGGTCTTCGACTCGGGAAATGCAAGCATTTAAAAGATCTCTCCTTTGGAGCCTCGAGGGGGGCTCAGGGCTTCTCTGGATGTGGGCGGGACCCTCGTGCTTCCTTTGAGTGTAGACGGGTGTGTCGGGAAAGCTCTTGAGTTGCAGCAAGTGTGTGAAGGAACCATTGGAAGTTCCAGAGGTTAGGTGTGCTTAGCCTCTAGATGCGTCAGTGGAAATAGGCCTCATTTTGCTGTAGGGGAGAACCTCCTGGATTTTCTCGAGTTACGGCAGGTGCTCTCGAATTACGACGGGGACCTCAGGGACCCGGTCTCGTGGCCTCAGGAAAGGCCAGTCCCCATGCAAGTTGCCAGGGGGACTCTCGGGATTCCTCTGGGTCGATGCCGGGCCTAAGACCTTGTGTGGAGTCGAGGCCGGATCCTGAGGATTCCTCTCCAGTGCTGACATGGTTCTTGGGGTACTTCTGGAGTCTCCCAGGGAAGTCAGTCCTCGTCTCGAGTGTGGGCATGCACGTGCGCTTTCCTCCCGAGCTGTAGCAGCAGTGTCACGCTTCCTAACGCGTGGTCAAGGGATCTGTAGCTTTCACTCAAGTCTTTCCTTCAAGGCTTTCCCAAGAGTCTTTCCCACAGGGCTGTCCACCTGCCACCAGGGTGTGAGTCGATCCTCGGCTTGAAAGTCGAGGCAGTGCAGGGAAAACATGTTCCTCTGGAATGGACTGAGACATCTGGGGGACTCTTGGAATGGTGGTACGACCCTGGAGTTCCGCTCGCCTTTCCTGTGGAGAGCGCCTCCTCTTGAGATGGGACGGGAACGCCGGGAATTCTTTCCCGACCAAGCAGGGAAAGGATCCGTCATCTCGAGGTCCGAGGCATAAACGGGGCTCCTCTGGATGTGGGCGGGACCCTCGTGCTTCCTCTGGAGTGGAGACGGTATGTCGGGGAACTTCTTGAGTTTCAGCAAGGTTGTTAAGGAACCTTTGGAATTTCCAGAGTTTAGGTGTGATTAGCCTCGAGAGCCTCAGCGGAAATTGGCCTCATCTTGCCTGGTGGGAGAACCTCCTGGATTTTCTCGAATTGTGGCAGTGTTCTCAACGTACGTGGGACTCAGGGACCCGCTCTGGTGCGTCAGGAAAGGCAGTTCCCATCGAGTGGCTACGGGGCTCTCGGATTCCTCTCCGTCGATGGTGGGCCTAAGACCTTGTGTGAAGTCGAGGCCGGTACCTGAGGATTCCTCTCCCGTGCTGACATGGTCTTGGGTACTTCTTGAGTCTCCCAGGGGTGTCAGTCCTCTTCTCAGCGGGATCATGCAAGAACGCTTACCTCCGAGCTGCAGTAGCAGTGTCACGCTGCCGTCGCGTGGATCAAGAGATCTGTGTCTTTCCTCGAGTATTTCCCACGGGGCTTTCCTCGAGCTTTCCCACGAGCTTTCCACATCGCTGTCCACGTGCCACCGTGGTGCCAGTCGATCCTCGGCGTGAAAATCAAGGCAGTGCAGGAAAACAGGTTCCTCTGGAATGGACTGAGACATCTGGGGACTCTTGGAATTGTGGCACGACCTGGAATTCCTCTCGCCTTTCTGTGGAGAGCGCTCTTCTTGAGATTCGTGGAACGCGGAATTCTTTCCGACCAAGCAGGGAAAGTGCCGTGGTCCAGCCCGGTGGATCCAGGTGATTCGAAGTGGACGTAGTCGTCGTCTTTGAAATATACATATTTAATCCCAGATATAAAGAGATTAGAATGATAGTGTAGTAGGAAGATTATTGGAGAAAAAGGCTGATAACTTGATACGTGAATAACATCCATCCTCCAGTAGAGAATTCAGCCAGAAAACGGAGCAAAAAGAAGCGACATGGGGAATCAGTCTTCCGAAACTGATCTGATTTCTTATTTTTGTTTGCTTATTACTCTTGTTACACATAGGATGAATACAGAGTCACGCAGAGTCGGCATCCTGACCTTTATCAAAATCAGTGCTTCACATAAATGTATAAAAAAAGTCTTAGGATCTTACATCATCTTCTGGCATGAATGAGACCTGCTGACATTTTATGATCCTTTCTTTCTGATAACCAAATAAACTTATTTCTTCCAAGGGTTTTTTTCTTAAACCAGCACCACCCTCCAAATAAATTACATTCCTATAGGTGAGGTGTAGTGAGTTACAATAAAAAGGAATTTATTTAACCAAGGTTAACATGATTAGTCTTAAAGTGATTCTATTTCTCCTATATCTTAAAGTTAATACTTATTTCCTATATACTAGTTATATTCATTATAAGGGTAGGGAACATGGAGATTTATCAGCAAACATCAGCCTAACAAATGAAAATCCTTTCATCAATTCTCCCCTTAAGATCTATTTAGTCTTAAGATATGATAAAGTTACATTCTTACATAGAAAGGACACAGTGATATATAACAAAGTACAGTGATCTATTACAAAAGTGAAAATCCATTAACTCAAAAAGTCTAGTATTGCTAACATCAAAAACTGCTATATTTCCTTTGCTATATTCCAAATACATTGATTAATATATTCCCAAGTGCCTAAGGATATGGAGGCCTGGTGGCAATCATTGACTCAACAAGAAGAAAAAGTCCTATGCTAATTAAGACTCTCAAAATACTCCAAAACTCTCTGTGCTGTTTACAGTTGAGAGGTAGTAAACAATCTTGTGCCTAGTGGCAGCAGTATGGATAATCCTGTCACACAAGCTGGTCTGTCAGCAGAGAGGTTTGACCTAAAATATCCTTGTCCCACCCAGAGCAGGGAATTAGCAGCAATTTTTGACACAACAATGAAGAACCCTTCACCAATATAATTCCTAACCAACTATACTAATAATTTCTAACTCCCCAAAATAATTTGCCTTTAGTAAGTCTAAAACATCTCATGCCTCTCAGGTTGGGAGGCTGTAAACAATCACATGTGGCCGGACAAACCTATAAAGGTGGGCTAGATAACCTTCAGAGGAGTCGGCAAGCTGAAACACTCTTGTCATGCCAAGAATATTTATTGCCTTGAAGCTGCACGTTTACTTCTTCTCCGAGAGAAACAGTTATGGGGGAGAGCCCCGTAAAGTCAGAAGTGTAGGTGAGAGCATAAAACAGACTCTGGTTTTGGGGTTCGATGCTCGGGAACAGGGGGTTACCTGAGGCTTGATCACGCTTTGGCATGCCAAGCCTCCTTCCTCATGACCTTTGCCATAGGCGGAATTCCTCACGCTGGCCCCCGGAAGGAAAGGATCCCTCATCTCGAGCGACGAGGCGGAAACGCGCCTCCTGTGGATGTGGGGGGGACCATCTTGCTTATTCTCGAGTGGAGACGGGTATGTCGGGGAACTATTGAGTTGCAGCAAGGGTGTAAAGTACCTTTTGGAAGTTCCAGAGGTTAGGTGTGATTAGCCTCGAGACACCTCAGTGGAAATGGGCCTCATCTCGCCTGGAGGGGAGAACCTCCTGGATTTTCTCGAGTTGCGGCAGGTGCTCTCGACTTACGACGGGGACCTCAGGGGCCAGCTCTGGTGGCCTCAGGAAAGGCCAGTCCCCATTCAAGTTTCTAGGGGGCCTCTCAGGATTCCTCTCCTGTCGATGCCGGGGCCTAAGACCTTGTGTGAAGTCGGGGCTGGAACCTGAAGATTCCTCTCCAGTGCTGACATGGATCTTGTGGTACTTCTGGAGTCTCCCCAGGGGAGTCAGTCCTCGTCTCGAGTGGGGGCATGCACGTGCGCTTTCCTCCGAGCGGTAGCAGCAGTGTCACGCTTCCCGTCGCGTGGATCAAGGGATCTGTGGCTTTCCTCTAGGCTTTCCCATGAGGCTTTCCCACAGGGCTGTCCCATGCCACCTTGGTGTGAGACGATCCTCGGCGTGAAAGTCGTGGCAGTGCAGGGAAAACAGGTTCCTCTGGAATGGACTGAGACATCTGGGGAACTCTTGGAATGGTGGCACGACCCTGGAGTTCCTCTGGCCTTTCCTGTGGAGAGCACTTCCTCTTGAGATGCGACGGGAACC
Source organism: Capra hircus (assembly GCF_001704415.2). NCBI lineage: Eukaryota > Metazoa > Chordata > Mammalia > Artiodactyla > Bovidae > Capra > Capra hircus. The sequence goes on from NW_017200277.1 coordinate 6,592, forward strand.
AGGAATTCTTTCCCGACCACGCAGGGAAAGGATCCCTCCTCTCTAGATACGAGGCGGAAACGGGGCTCCTCTGGATGTGGGCGGGACCTCGTGCTTCATCTCGAGTGGAGACGGGTATGTCGGTGATCTTCTTGACTTGCAGCAGGGGTGTCAAAGACCCTTTGGAAGTTCCAGAGGTTAGGTGTGATTAGCCTCGAGATGCCTCAGGGGAAATGGGCCTCATCTCGCCTGGAGGGGAGAACCTCCTGGATTATCTTGAGTTGGAGCAGGTGCTCTCGTCTTAGGATGGGGACCTCAGGGACCCGCTCCTGTGGCCTCAGAAAAGGCCAGTGCCCATGGGAGTTGCTAGGGGGCCTCTCAGGATTCCTCTCACGTCGATGCCGGGGCCTAAGACCTTGTGTGGAGAGCCCGAGCGGCGGAGCCGGCGGAGCGTTTCGGTTCTCAGTGCCGGGGCACCGGT
>NW_017200278.1:0-7051 GCF_001704415.2 Capra hircus
TGTGTGGTGTCAGTGCCGGAACCTGGAGGATTCCTCTCCAGTGATGACATGGATCTTGTGTACTTCTGGAGTCTCCCAAGGGGAGTCAGTCCTCGTCTCGAGTAGGGGCATGCACGTTGCGCTTCCTTCCGAGCTGTAGCAGCAGAGTCACGCTTCCCTTCGCGTGGATCAAGTCATCAGGGGCTTTTCCTCGAGGCTTTCCCACGACGCTTTCCCACGAGGCTTTCACACAGGGCTGTCCCACGTGCCACCGTTGTGTGAGCCGATCCTCGGCTTGAAAGTCGAGGCAGTACAGGCAAAACAGGTTTCCCTGGAATGGACTGAGACATCTGGGGACTTTTGGGAATGGTGGCACGACCCTGGAGTTCCTCTCGCCTTTTCCTGTGGAGAGCGCCTCCTCTTTGAGATGCGACGGAACGCCGGGAATTCTTTCCCGACCACGCAGGGAAAGGATCCCTCCTCTCGAGCTAGGAGGCGGAAACGGGCTCCTCTGGATGTGGGTGGGACTCTCGTGCTTCCTCTCGGTGGAGACTGGTATGTCAGGGATCTTCTTGAGTTGCAGCAAGGGTGTGAAGGACCCTTTGGAAGTTCCAGAGGTTAGGTGTGATTAGCCTCGAGACACCTCAGCGGAAATGGGCCTCATCTCGCCTGGTGGGGGTAGAACCTCCTGGATTTTTCTCGTGTTGCGGCAGGTGCTCTCGACTTACGACGGGGACCTCAGGGACCCGCTCTGGGTGGCCTCAGGAAACGCCAGTCCCCATGCGAGTTGCTAGGGCCTCTCGGATTCCTCTCCTGCCGATGCCGATGCCTAAGACCTTGTGTGGAGTCGGTGCCGGAACCTGAGGATTCCTCTCCAGTGCTGACATGGACCTTGGGTATTTCTGGAGTCTCCTCAGGGGAGTCAGTCCTTGTCTCGAGTGGGGGGCATGCACGTGCCCTTTCCTCCCGAGCTGTAGCAGCAGTGTCACGCTTCCCTTCCCGTGTATCCTAGAATCAGTGGCTTTCCCTCGAGGCTTTCCACGAGGCTTTCCCACGACGCTTTCCCACCAGGCTTCCCACGACGCTTTCCCACAGTGATGTCCCACGTGCCACCGTGGTGTCAGTCGATCCTCGGCTTGAAAGTTGAGGCAGTGCCGGGAAAACAGGCTTCCGTGGAATGGACTGAGACATCTGGGGGATCTGGGAAAGGTGGACCACACTGAAGTTCCTCTCGCCTTTCCTGTGGAGAGCGCGCCCCCTCTTGAGATGTAACGGAACGCCGGGAATTCTTTCACGACCACGCAGGGAAAGGATCCCTCCTATCGAGCTATGAGGCGGAAACGGGGCTCCTCTGGATGTGGGCGGGACTCTCGTGCTTCCTCTCGAGTGGAAACGGGTATGTCGGGGAACTTCTTGAGTTGCAGAAAGGGTGTGAAGGACCCTTTGGAACTTCCAGAGGTTAGGTGTGATTAGCCTCGAGACGTCTCAGCAGAAATGGGCCTCATCTCGCCTGGAAGGGAGAACCTCCTGGATTTTCTCGAGTTGCGGCAGGCGCTCTCAACTTACGACGGGGTCCTCAGGGACCCGCTCTGGTGGCCTCAGGAAAGGCCAGTCCCCATGCGAGTTGCTCGGGGGCTTTCGGGATTCCTCTCCCATCGATGCCCAGGCCTAAGACCATTGTGCGGTGTCGGTGCCGGAACCTGAGGATTCCTCTCCAGTGCTGACATGGATCTTGGGGTAGTTCTGGAGTCTCCCAGGGGAGTCAGTCCTCGTCTCGAGAGGGGCATGCACTGTGCGCTTTCCTCCCGAGCTGTAGCAGCAGTGTCACGCTTCCCTTCGCGTGGATCAACGGATCAGGAGCTTTCCCACGAGGCATTCACCAAGAGGGCTTTCCCACAGGGCTGTCCCACGTGCACCGTGGTGTGAGTCGATCCTCGGCTTGAAAGTTGAGGCAGTGCAGGGAAATCAGGTTTCCCTGGAATGGACTGAGACATCTGGGGGACTCTGGGAATGGTGGCACGACCCTGGAGTTCCTCTCGCCTTTCTTGCTAGAGAGTGCCTCCTCTTGAGATGGGACGGGAACGCCGGGAATTCTTTCCCGACCACTCAGGGAAAGAATCCCACCTCTCGAGCTAGCAGGCCGGAAACCTGGCTCCTCTGGAGGTGGGCGGGACTCTCGTGCTTCCTCTCGAGTGGAGACGGGTTATGTCGGGGAACTTCTTGAGTTGCAGCAAGGGTGTGAAGAACCCTTTGGAAGTTCCAGAGGTTAGGTGAATATCCTGGAGACGCCTCAGCGGAAATGGGCCTCATCTCGCCTGGAGGGGAGAACCTCCTGCATTTTCTCGAGTTGCGGCAGGTGCTCTCGACTTACGACGGGGACCTCAGGGACCCGCTCTGGTGGCCTCAGGAAAGGCCAGTCCCCCATGCGAGTTGCTCTGGGGCCTCTCGGATTCCTCTCCCGTTTAATGCTGGGGCCTAAGACCTTGTGTGGTGTCAAGTGCCGGAACCTGGAGGATTCCTCTCCAGTGATGACATGGATCTTGGTGTACTTCTGGAGTCTCCCAAAGGGAGTCAGTCCTCGTCTCGGAGTAGGGGCATGCACGTGCGCTTTCCTTCCGAGCTGTAGCAGCAGAGTCACGCTTCCCTTCGCTGTGGATCAAGTCATCAGGGCTTTTCCTCGAGGCTTTCCACGACGCTTTCCACGAGGCTTTCACACAGGGCTGTCCCACGTGCCACCGTTGTGTGAGCCGATCCTCGGCTTGAAAGTCGAGGCAGTACAGGCAAAACAGGTTTCCCTGGAATGGACTGAGACATCTAGGGGGACTCTTGGAATTGGTGGCACGACCCTGGAGTTCCTCTCGCCTTTCCTGTGTGAGAGCGCCTCCTCTTGAGATGCGACGGGAACGCCCGGGAATTCTTTCCCGACCACGCAGGGAAAGGATCCCTCCTCTCGAGCTAGGAGGCGGAAACGGCGGCTCCTCTGGGATGTGGGTGGGACTCTCGTGGCTTCCTCTCGGGTGGAGACTGGTATGTCAGGGATCTTCTTGAGTTGCAGCAAGGGTGTGAAGGACCCTTTGGAAGTTCCAGAGGTTAGGTGTGATTAGCCTCGAGACACCTCAGCGGAAATGGGCCTCATCTCGCCTGGTGGGTAGAACCTCCTGGATTTTCTCGTGTTGCGGCAGGTGCTCTCGACTTACGACCGGGGACCTCAGGGACCCGCTCTGGTGGCCTCAGGAAACGCCAGTCCCCATGCGAGTTTGCTAGGGGGCCTCTCGGGATTCCTCTCCTGCCGGATGCCAATGCCTAAGACCTTGTGTGGAGTCGGTGCCGGAACCTGAGGATTCCTCTCCAGTGCTGACATGGACCTTGGGGTATTTCTGGAGTCTCCTCAGGGGAGTCAGTCCTTGTTCGAGTGGGGGCATGCACGTGCGCTTTCCTCCCGAGCTGTAGCAGCAGTGTCACGCTTCCCTTCCCGTGTATCCTAGAATCAGTGGCTTTCCCCGAGGCTTTCCACGAGGATTTCCCACGACGCTTCCCACCAGGCTTCCCACGACGCTTTCCCACAGTGATGTCCCACGTGCCACCGTGGTGTCAGTCGATCCTCGGCTTGAAAGTTGAGGCAGTGCCGGGAAAACAGGCTTCCGTGGAATGGACTGAGACATCTGGGGGATCTGGGAAAGTTGGACCACACTGGAGTTCCTCTCGCCTTTCCTGTGGAGAGCGCCCCCTCTTGAGATGTAACGGGAACGCCGGGAATTCTTTCACGACCACGCAGGGAAAGGATCCCTCCTATCGAGCTATGGAGGCGGAAAACGGGGCTCCTCTGGATGGGGCGGGACTCTCGTGCTTCCTCTCGAGTGGAAACGGGTATGTCGGGGAACTTCTTGAGTTGCAGAAGGGTGTGAAGGACCCTTTGGAACTCCAGAGGTTAGGTGTGATTAGCCTCGAGACGTCTCAGCAGAAATGGGCCTCATCTCGCCTGGAAGGGAGAACCTCCTGGATTTTCTCGAGTTGCGCAGCGGCTCTCAACTTACGACGGGTCCTCAGGGACCCGCTCTGGTGGCCTCAGGAAAGGCCAGTCCCCATGCGAGTTGCTCGGGGCTTTCGGGATTCCTCTCCCATCGATGCCCAGGCCTAAGACATTGTGCGGTGTCGGTGCCGGAACCTGAGATTCCTCTCCAGTGCTGACATGGATCTTGGGTATTCTGGAGTCTCCCAGGGGAGTCAGTCCTCGTCTCGAGAGGGGCATGCACGTGCGCTTTCCTCCCGAGCTTAGCAGCAGTGTCACGCTTCCTTCGCGTGGATCAAGGGTAGGGCTTTCCCCGAGGCTTCCCAAGAGGCTTTCCCACAGGGCTGCCACGTGCACGTGTGTGAGTCGATCCTCGGCTTGAAAGTTGAGGCAGTGCAGGAAACAGGTTTCCCTGAATGGATGAGACATCTGGGGGACTCTGGGAATGGTGGCACGACCTGGAGTTTCTCTCGCCTTTCTGTGAGAGGCCTCCTCTTGAGATGCGAGGGAACGCCGGAATTCTTTCCGACCACTCAGGAAAGATCCCCCTCTCGAGCTGAGGCGGAAACTGCTCCTCTGGAGTGGCGGACTCTCGTGCTTCCTCTCGAGTGGGACGGGTATTCGGGGAACTTCTTGAGTTGCAGCAAGGGTGTGAAGACCCTTTGGAAGTTCCAAAGGTTAGGTGAATACCTGGGACGCCTCAGCGGAAATGGGCCTCATCTCCCTGGAGGGGAGAACCTCCTGCATTTTTGAGTTGGTGCAGGTGCTCTCGATTACGACGGGACCTCAGGACCCGCTCTGGTGCCTCAGGAAAGGCCAGTCCCCATGCGAGTGCCGGGCCTCTCGGGATTCCTCTCCCGTTGCCGGGCCTAAGCCTTGTGTGGGTCAGTGCCGGAACCTGAGGATTCCTCTCCAGTGATGACATGGTCTTGGTGTACTTCTGGAGTCTCCAAGGGAGTCAGTCCTCGTCTCGAGTGTCGGGCTGCACGTGCGCTTTCCTTCGAGCTGAACAGCAGAGTCACGCTTCCTTCGCGTGGATCAAGTCATCAGGGCTTTCCCTCGAGGCTTTCCACGACGCTTTCCCACGAGGCTTTCACACAGGGCTGTCCCACGTGCCACCGTTGTGTGAGCCGATCCTCGGCTTGAAAGTCGAGGCAGTACAGGCAAAACAGGTTTCCCTGGAATGGACTGAGACATCTGGGGGACTTTGGGAATGGTGGCACGACCCTGGAGTTCCTCTCGCCTTTCCTGTGGAGAGCGCCTCTCTTTGAGATGCGACGGGAACGCCGGGAATTCTTTCCCGACCACGCAGGGAAAGGATCCCTCCTCTCGAGCTAGGAGGCGGAAACGGGGCTCCTCTGGATGTGGGTGGGACTCTCGTGCTTCCTCTCGGGTGGAGACTGGTATGTCAGGGATCTTCTTGAGTTGCAGCAAGGGTGTGAAGGACCCTTTGGAAGTTCCAGAGGTTAGGTGTGATTAGCCTCGAGACACCTCAGCGGAAATGGGCCTCATCTCGCCTGGTGGGTAGAACCTCCTGGATTTTCTCGTGTTGCGGCAGGTGCTCTCGACTTACGACGGGGACTCAGGGACCCGCTCTGGTGGCCTCAGGAAACGCCAGTCCCCATGCGAGTTGCTAGGGGGCCTCTCGGGATTCCTCTCCTGCCGATGCCGATGCCTAAGACCTTGTGTGGAGTCGGTGCCGGAACCTGAGGATTCCTCTCCAGTGCTGACATGGACCTTGGGGTATTTCTGGAGTCTCCTCAGGGGAGTCAGTCCTTGTCTCGAGTGGGGGCATGCACGTGCGCTTTCCTCCCGAGCTGTAGCAGCAGTGTCACGCTTCCCTTCCCGTGTATCCTAGAATCAGTGGCTTTCCCTCGAGGCTTTCCACGAGGTTTCCCACGACGCTTTCCACCAGGCTTCCCACGACGCTTTCCCACAGTGATGTCCCACGTGCCACCGTGGTGTCAGTCGATCCTCGGCTTGAAAGTTGAGGCAGTGCCGGGAAAACAGGCTTCCGTGGAATGGACTGAGACATCTGGGGGATCTGGGAAAGGTGGACCACACTGAAGTTCCTCTCGCCTTTCCTGTGGAGAGCCCCCTCTTGAGATGTAACGGGAACGCCGGGAATTCTTTCACGACCACGCAGGGAAAGGATCCCTCCTATCGAGCTATGAGGCGGAAACGGGGCTCCTCTGGATGTGGGCGGGACTCTCGTGCTTCCTCTCGAGTGGAAACGGGTATGTCGGGGAACTTCTTGAGTTGCAGAAAGGGTGTGAAGGACCCTTTGGAACTTCCAGAGGTTAGTGTGATTAGCCTCGAGACGTCTCAGCAGAAATGGGCCTCATCTCGCCTGGAAGGGAGAACCTCCTGGATTTCTCGAGTTGCGGCAGGCGGCTTACGACGGGTCCTCGGAAGGGACCCGCTCTGGTGGCCTCAGGAAAGGCCAGTCCCCATGCGAGTTGCTCGGGGCATTTCGGGATTCCTCTCCCATCGATGCCAGGCCTAAGACATTGTGCGGTGTCGGTGCGGAACCTGAGGATTCCTCTCCAGTGCTGACATGGATCTTGGGGTAGTTCTGGAGTCTCCCCAGGGGAGTCAGTCCTCGTCTCGAGAGGGGGCATGCACGTGCGCTTTCCTCCCGAGCTGTAGCAGCAGTGTCACGCTTCCTTCGCGTGGATCAACGGATCAGGAGCTTTCCCACGAGGCTTTCCCAAGAGGCTTTCCCACAGGGCTGTCCCACGTGCCACCGTGGTGTGAGTCGATCCTCGGCTTGAAAGTTGAGGCAGTGCAGGGAAATCAGGTTTCCCTGGAATGGACTGAGACATCTGGGGACTCTGGGAATGGTGGCACGACCCTGGAGTTCCTCTCGCCTTTCTTGTAGAGAGTGCCTCCTCTTGAGATGGGACGGGAACGCCGGGAATTCTTTCCCGACCACTCAGGGAAAGAATCCCACCTCTCGAGCTAGCAGGCGGAAACCTGGCTCCTCTGGAGGTGGGCGGGACTCTCGTGCTTCCTCTCGAGTGGAGACGGGTATGTCGGGAACTTCTTGAGTTGCAGCAAGGG
>NW_017200279.1:0-7050 GCF_001704415.2 Capra hircus
AATCTTGATTCCAGCTTGTGCTTCTCCAGCCCAGCATTTCTCATGATGTACTCTGCATAGAAGTTAAATAAGCAGGGTGACAATATACAGCCTTGACAGACTCCTTTCCTATTTGGAACCAGTCTGTTGTTCCAGGTCCAATTCTAAGTGTTGCTTCCTGACCTGCATACGTGTTTCTCAAGAGGCAGATCAGGTGGTCTGGTATTCCCATCACTTTCAAATTTTCCTCACTTTATTGAGATGTTAGAAAAAACAAAAAACTTGATCTTTCCCTGGTTCAACTACATGAATTTCACTCTTTTCTTCATTATCAGAAATGTTTTGACAGAGAATATTTGAGGAAGAAACCATCTCAATCTTGGCTAATACATTTAATAAGGAAAATAGGGAATCGGAATGTTCTTGAATAGTTGTTTCTAAATTTTGACGTGCAAAGAGGCTGAAAAATGTAATGGCAAGTGGATAAAAGGTTCAGAAGAGAATGTAGGTATAATCCTGTTACAGTGTATTAATACTCCATTAAAATTGACATACAAATACCACCCATATTACATATATTGAAACACTTGTAGGAATATATACTAAGTTGTTCATTATTTAATATACTCAGTTCATTATGTATTTCTCTATTGCTTACACTAGGTTTAAAAGTAAGATTCTTTTAATTTTGCAATCAAAATGTCCAGTCTTTTAGAAAAAAGTCATTACAGTTTAAAGACTTCCTCTGATTCCTTGGTGGTTGTGGATTTTTCTCTCCTGCCTTAGTTTTTTATCTTTTGATACTGATTGGGCACAGACATCAGAGACAAATGGCATTGCTGTAAATGACTAATTTCCAAAAGCAAATCAAGTGATGAATATCAGAAATCCGTCTCTCTTCTGCTTTATTTTCTATTCCCCCACCTTTCTCCCCTCTTACTTGTTTTGCTTCTCCCAGTATCTAGCATGACCCAGAGAAGGAAAGGGCAACCCACTCCAGTATTCTTGCCTGGAGAATCCCTGGACAGAGGAGCCTGGTGGGCTACAGTCCACGGGGTCGAAAGAGTCAGACGCGACTGGTCACAGCACACCGTACATCTCGCATGACACTTTAGACGAGGTGCTCCTGTCCTTTCTGCCCCTAACGCATCTTCCTGAATTAGCTGTGCCCTTTCCCATGTCTCACAGCTGAACTTAACCAAAGCAATGACAAGGTTGTAGGAAATGGTAACTGGGTGCAGCTCAGTGCCAGAGAGCTAAATTTGGAGTTTCCTGAGTTTTACCACTTTATGTGGCTATTTTCCCAAAAGTTTTCAGACTCTGGTTCACCATTTAATTATTTCCTCAAATTCATTGTCAATTCATCACACGCAGTTGTTTAGAGCCAAAAATTTTGTAAACATCAGACATGTTATCTTTTAAAAAATTCTACTTTAGTCTCTTCTAAGAATTTTCCTTTACTCATGCATCTAAAGTATAAATGAAAAGCCAGGTGGTAGCAATGATATTCTGATTTTTTAAAAGTCACACACAAATCTGCTTGAATTACAAGACTAAACAGTGCTGGCTCAGTGATTTCATGTGGTACAATCAATCAGTGCTTTCTGTTTCGATTATCTGCTTCATTAAACATGATGCTTGGCACAAAATCCATGTACCTGCCAGTCAAAATGAATATTGCTTTGAACTTAGGTCTTGGCACAAATTAACAATCCCTGACTTCCTCTTTAGTCAAACATCTATTATGATGTGGCAAAATACAAATCTTTCTATAAAATTAGTAATGAACAAATAAGAGGTTGTAGTAAATAGCCAAACAGGACAGAGGAAACGTCAGTGAAGCACCTGGTAGCTTCGCCCTTCATCTTAACAACTGAAATTCTTAACAAGGAAAGCCTCTCACTCTCAGAAAATATGAATAATCTTTGTCACACATCTTTGTTCTTTTGCTCCCTGTTCTTGAGGTTAGATTCTAGATCCTAGAGATACCCAAAAGACGGTGTTGTAATTTAGCTATCCGTAGCCAGACACTTTTTATCATGTCTGAAAGCTTCTGAAATCCTTTGATTGGACTCCAGTCATACCCTCCCCACAATTCCCACCCCTCCCAAATTGATACAAAAGGCACACAATTGGCACACAAGGTAGAGCGGTTGTTTTTGTTTACTTGCTGGTTCAGTTCAGTTCAGTCGCTCAGTCACGTCTGACTCTTTGCGACCCATGAACTGCAGCATGCCAGGCTTCCCTGTCCATCATCAACTCCCAGAGCTTGCTCAAACTCATGTCTACTGAGTCGGTGAAGCCATCCGATCATCTCATCCTTTGTCATCCCTTTTTCCTCCTGCCTTCAATCTTTCCCAGCATCAGGGTCTTTTCCAATGAATCAGTTCTTTGAATCAGGTGGACAAAGTACTGGAGGTTCAGCTTCACTATCAGTCCTTCCAATGAATATTCAGGACAGATTTCCTTCAGGATTGAGTGGTTTGATCTCCTTGCAAGGGACTCTCAAGAGTCTTCTCCAACACCACAGTTCAAAAGCATCAATTCTTCCACATTCAGCTTTCTTCATGGTTGAACTCTTACATCCATACATGACTACTAGAAAAACCATAGCTTTGACTAGATGGACCTTTGTTGGCAAAGTAATGTCTCTGCGTTTTAATATACTGTCTAAGTTGGTTATAGCTTTTTCTTCAAGGAGCTTTTCTTCAAGACTCTTGCTTCAAGGAGCAAGAGTCTTTTAACTTCATGGCTACAATCACCATCTGCAGTGATTTTGGAGCCAGAAAAATAAAGCCTGATATTGTTTCCATTGCTTCCCCATCTATTTGCCATGAAGTGATGGGACAAGATGCCATGATCTTCATTTTCTGAATGCTTAGTTTTAAGACAGCTTTTTCACTCTCCTCTTTCACTTTCATCAAGAGGCTTTTTAGTTCTTCACTTTCTGCCATAAGGGTGGTGTCATCTGCATATCTGAGGTTATTGTTATTTCTCCTGGCAATCTTGATTCCAGCTTGTGCTTCACTGAGCCCAGTATTTTGCATGATGTACTCTGCATATAAGTTAAATAAGCAGAGTGACAATATACATCCTTGACTAACTCCTTTCCCAATCTGGAACCAGTCAATTGTTCCATGTCTGGTTCTAACTGTTTCTTCTTGACCTACGTACAGATTTCTCAGGAGGCAGGTCAAGTGGTCTGGTATTCCCATCTGTTTAAAAATTTTCCATAGTTTGTTGTGATCCACACAGTCAAAGGCTTTGGCATGGTCAATGAAGCAAAGTAGATGTTTTTCTGGAATTTTCTTCATTTTTCTATAATCCAGCAGATGTTGGCAATTTAATCTCTGGTTCCTCTGCCTTTTCTAAATCCAGTTTGAACATCTGGGAGTTCACAGTTCACGTACCACTGAAGCCTGGCTTGGAGAATTTTGAGCATTACTTTGCTAGCGTGTGGAATGAGTGCAATGGTGTGATAGTTTGAACATTCTTTAGCATTGCCTTTCTTTGGGATTGGAATGAAAACTGACCTTTTCCAGTCCTGTGGCCATGGCTGAGTTTCCTGAATTTGCTGGCGTATTGAGTTCAGTATTTTGACAACTCAATAATTTGTCCACCTGATGCAAAGAACTGACTCATTGGAAAAGACCCTGATGCTGGGAAAGATTGAAGGCAGGAGGAGAAGGGGATGACAGAGGATGAGATGGTTGAATGGCATCACCGACTCAATGGACATGAGTTGGAATAAACTCTGGGAGTTGGTGATGGATAGGGAGGCCTGGCAGAGAAGGCGATATCACCCACTCCAGTACTCTTGCCTAGAAAATCCCATGGATGGAGGAGCCTGGTAGGCTGCAGTCCATGGGGTCGCTAAGAGTCAGACACAACTGAGCGACTTCCCTTTCACTTTTCACTTTCATCCGTTGGAGAAGGAAATGGCAACCCACTCCAGTATTCTTGCCTGGAGAATCCCAGGGATGGGGGAGCCTGCTGGGCTGCCGTCTATGGGGTCACACAGAGTCGGACACGATTGAAGTGACTTAGCAGCAGCAGGGGGCCTGGAGTGCTGTGGTCCATGGGGTTGCAAAGAGTTGGACACGACTGCGCGACTGAACTGAACTGAGCTGACTTTGACAACATCCTCTTTTAGATTTGAAATATCTCATCTGGAATTCTGTCACCTCCACTAGCTTTGTTTGTAGCGATGCTTCCTAAGGCCCACTTGACTTCACATTCCAGGATGTCTGGCTCTAGGTGAGTGATCACACCATCGTGGTTATCTGGGTCATGAAGATCTTTTTTGTATATTTCTTCTGTGTTTTCTTTCCACCTCCTTAATATCTTCTGCTTCTGTTAGGTACATACCATTTCTGTACTTTATTGTGCCTATCTTTACATGAAATGTTTCCTTGGTATCTCTAATATTCTTAAAGAGATCTCTAGTCTTTCCCATTCTATTGTTTTCCTCTTTTTCTTTGCATTGATCACTTACGAAGGCTTTCTTATCTCTCCTTGCTATTTTTTGGAACTCTGCACTCAGGTGGATATATCTTTTCTTTCTTCTTTGCCTTTCATTTCTTTCCTCAACTATTTGTAAGGCCTCCTCAGACAACCATTTTGCCTTTTTGGATTTCTTCTTCTTGGGGATGATTTTTGATCCCTGCCTCCTATACAATGTCTTGAACTTCTGTCCACAGTTCTTCAGGCACTCTGTCTATCAGATCTAATCCCTTGAATCTATTTGCCACCTCCACTGTATGATCGTAAGGGATTTGATTTAGGTCATACCTGAATGGTCTAGTGGTTTTTCCTACTTTCTTCAGTTTCAGTCTGAATTTTGCAGTAAGAAGTTCATGAACTGAGCCACAATCAGCTCCTGGTGTTGTTTTTGCTGACTGTAGAGAGCTTCTCCATCTTCAGCTGCAAAGAATATAATCAGTCTGATTTTGGTGTTGACCATCTGGTGATGCTCATGTGTAGAGTTGTCTCTTGTGTATGTTAATTATTAAGTCCCGTCCAACTCTTTTGCGACTGCATGGACTGTAGTCTGCCAGGCTCCTCTGTCCATGGGTTTTCCAGGCAAGAATACTGGAGTGGGTTGCCATTTCTCTCTTCAGGGGATCTTCCCAACTGAGGGCTTGAACTGGTGTCTCCTGCACTGGCAGATGGGTCCTTTACCACTGAGCCACTGGGGAAGCTCCAAGGTAGAAAGGTACAAAATTCTAAAAGAAGAAAAATTCTAGAGAATACAGTCACTGCTCATATTAAAGATAGAATAATTAGCTATCTATAAAATCCTGACTCTGCATTTATAGAGTAATTTGGGGATAAATCCATGATTTGCTGCTGGGAACTCAAATGCTTAGCAGTTTGCTATATTACATTATAGCTTTCTTCAGCAGTCTCCAAAGTGCTTCCAAATCGCTGACAGGACAGTTTTGCTGGCCCTAGATCTGGGGCGCAGGAATTCCTCGATATGTTTCTTGAACTGATTGTTCCAAGTCTGGCTCTTCCAGGCTTGGGATACCAGCTCTGACTCTTTCTGGGGTGGTTGCTTCAAGACCAGCTGTTCCAGCTCTGGCTGCTCCCAGGTGGGATATCCTCGGTCCGTTCACTCCGTATAGGCAGGTTTCCAGAAGAGGTCACCAAGCAGTCCTGTGCCAGAAACAGAAACCCAGGAATTCTGCCTGAGTCACAGAGTCCCTTGTTTTTCTGGTTCTGGAACCAGGGCTTCACCTGTCTGTAGCTAAGTTTCAGGATATTGGAAAGTTCTTGCATCTGCTGGAGGCTGATTCCTGCCTCTGAAGTCTGTCGTTGAGCACAGACACCTGGGTCTGAGTGAACATGGTTCTGATCTTCTGTTTCCTACCTGGACCTTCTCTTCCTTCTTTGCTGCACTTTTCTCGGCAGGTATGGGCAATAGTTTTACTCTGGGCTTGAGGAAGAATCAGGACTGTCCAGTCTCTTGTCAAGGGTCTCAGCAGATGACCCTTGCAAGGACACCTGGTTTCCTTCAGGCCCAGAAATTTCAGACATTGGTGAAGAGTCCCTGGAATTGGATGCTTTGGGGCAAGCAGGCTGGGTCTATACTCATGTTGTGGAGTTGAAGCAGAGAGAGAAAAAACCTGTGAGCTAAATGGTAGGAAGAGTTCAGGCTTAAGAACCTAGGTAGAAGAGCTTAGAGAAAGGTGAAGACCTCCAGGTGTAAAAGAATTAAGAAGATGGAATGAATGGAATCAACTGTCAGATAACAGGAGCCAACAACCCTATCTAGAGAAAGGAAAAAAGTCTTGATTCTTAAATGAGGTCTTACTCTCCAGCAGGCAGGGGTCCCTCCCTTGCCTGCCTCCTGTCTTCACCAGAGTACTGCTGCCCTCCTAATAATGACTGTGACCAAATTGAAATCAGGTGAGAGACGCTTGCTGTGATGACCAGTGGAGTTTATGACTCCACCATAAAGTGGATGGTGGAGGTGTGTGATATTGTTGAAAAAGAAATAGAAGATAAAAATCCTCGTCTTCACCTCTATTCTGAGCAGATGTTGTTCCCAGATGCTGTTGTCTTCAGTTTAATAAAATATTTTGTTGTTGTTTAGCCACTAAGTGGTGTCTGACTCTGTGACCCAAGGACTACAGTCCACCAGGTTCCTCTGGCCACGGGATTTCCCAGCAAGAATACTGCAGTGGGTTGACATTTCCTTCTCCAGGGGATCTTCCGACCCAGGGATCGAACCAGTGTCTCATACACATGTCTCCTGCATAGTAGGTGGATTATTTCCTGCCAAACCAATAAAATACTGTTGTTTAGTCACTCAGTCATGACTGACTCTTTGTGACCCCATGGGCTGCAGCCAGGCCTCCCTGTCCCTCACCATCTCCTGAAGTCTGCCCAAGTTCATGTCCATTGCATCGATGGTGCCATCCAGCCATCTCATCCTCGATGCCTTCTTCTGTTTCTGTCCTCCATCTTTCCCAGCATCAGGTATTAATAAAATATTAGTTCTTTGCAAATGTACTGCTCCTCCACCACAAGTAGCCACTATTTTCTGACTAGAAACTGAGGGAGAGA
>NW_017200280.1:0-7050 GCF_001704415.2 Capra hircus
GAGTGGAGACGGGTATGTCGGGGAACTTCTTGAGTTGCAGCAAGGCTGTGAAGGACTTTGGAAGTTCCAGAGATTAGGGTGATTAGCTTCCAGTCGCCTCAGCGGAAATGGGCCTCATCTCGCCTGGAGGGGACTACCTCCTGGATTTTCTCGAGATAGGCAGTTGCTGTCGACTTACGACGGGACCTCAACGACCCGCTCTGGGGGCCTCAGAAAAGGCCACTCCCCATGCGAATTGCTCGGGGCCTCTCGGGATTCCTCTCCCCGTCGATGCCGGGGCTAAGACCTTGTGTGGAGTCAGTGCCGGAACCTGAGGTTTCCTCTGCAGTGCTGACATGGATCTTGGGGTACTTCTGGAGTCTCCCAGGGGAGTCAGTCCTCGTCTCGAGTGGGGGCATGCACGTGCGCTTTCCTCCCGAGCTGTAGCCGCAGTGTCACGCTTCCCTACGCGTGGATCAAGGGATCTGTGGCTTTCCTCGAGGCTTTCCCACGGGCTTTCCACGAGGCTTTCCCACAGGGCTGTCCAACCTGCCATCGCGGTGTGAGTCGATCCTCGGCTTGAAAGTGGAGGCAGTGCAGGGAAAACAGGTTTCCTTGGAATGGACTGAGACATCTGGGGGACTCTGGGAATGGGGCCTGATACTGGAGTTCCTCTCGCCTTTACTGTGGAGAGCGCCTCCTCTTGAGATGAGACGGGAACGCTAGGAATTCTTTCAGGACCACGCAGGGAAAGGATCCCTCCTCTCGAGCTAGCAGGCGGAAACGGGGCCACTCTGGATACGGGTGGACGCTCGGGTTCCTCTTGAGTGGAGACGGGTATGTCGGGGAACTTCTTGAGTTGCAGCAAGGGTGTGAAGGACCCTTTGGAAGTTCCAGAGTTTAAGTCTGATTACCCCCTAGTTGTCTCAGCCGAAATGGGCCTCATCTCGCCTGGAGGGGAGAACCTCCTGGATTTTCTCGAGTTGCGGCAGGTGCTCTCGACTTACGACGAGGGCCTCAGGGACCCGCTCTGGTGGCCTCAGGAAAGGCCAGTCCCCCATGCGAGTTTCTCCCGGGCCTCTCGGGATTCTCTCCCGTCGATGCTGGGGCCTAAGACCTTGTGTGGACTCAGTGACGGAACCTGAGGATTCCTCTCCAGTGCCGACATGGATCTTGTGGTACTTCTGGAGTCTCCCCAGGGGAGTCAGTCCTTGTCTCGAGAGGGGGCATGCACGTGCGATTTCCTCCCGAGCTGTAGCAGCAGTGTCATGCTTCCTTTTCGTGGATCAAGGGATCTGTGGCTTTCCCTCTAGACTTTCCCATGACGCTTTCCCACGAGGCTTCCACAGGGCTTTCCCACGTGCCACTGTGGTGTGAGTCGATCCTTGGCTTTAAAGTCGAGGCAGTGAAGGGAAAACAGATTTCCCTGGAATGGACTCAGACATCTGGGGGACTCAGGGAATGTGGCACGACTCTGGAGTTCCTCTCGCCTTTCCTGTGGAGAGCGCCTCCTCTTGAGATGCGACGGGAACCCGGGAATTCTTTCCCGACCACGCAGGGAAAGGATCCCTCCTCTCGAGCTAGGAGGCGGAACAGGGCCCTCTGGATGTGGGCGGGACTCTCGTGCTTCCTCTCGAGTGGAGACGGGTATGTCGGGGAACTTCTTGAGTTGCAGCAAGGGTGTGAAGGACCCTTTTTAAGTTCAGAGGTTAGGTGTGATTAGCCTCGAGATGCCTCAGCGAAATCGGCCTCATCTCGCTGACGGGGAGAACCTCCTGGATTTTCTCGAGTTGGGGCAGGTGCTCTCAACTTACGACGGGGACCTCAGGGACCCGCTCTGGTGGCCTCAGGAAAGGGCCAGTCCCCAGCGAGTTGCTCGGGGTCATCTCGGGATTCATCTCCCGTCGATGCCGGGGCCTAAGATCTTGTGTGGAGTCGCTGTCGGAACCTGAGGATTCCTCTCCGGTGCTGACATGGATCTTCGGATATTTCTGGAGTCTCCCAGGGGAGTCAGTCCTCGTCTCGAGTGGGGGCTTGCACTTGCGCTTTCCTCCCGAGCTGTAGCAGCAGTGTCACGCTTCCCTTCGCTTGGATCAAGGGATCTGTGGCTTTCCCTCGAGGCTTGCCCACGAGGCTTTCCCACAGGGTTGTCCCACAAGCCCGTGGTGTGAGTCGATCCTCGGCTTGAAAGTCGTGGCAGTTCAGGGAAAACAGGTTTCCCTGGAATGGACTGAGACATCTGGGGGACTCTGGGAATGGTGGCACGACCCTGGACCTCTCGCCCTTCCTGTGGAGAGCCCTCCTCTTGAGATGCGACGGGAACGCCGGGAATTCTTTCCCGACCACGCAGGGAAAGGATCCCAGCTCACGAACTAGGAGGCGGAAACGGGGCTCCTCTGGATGAGGGAGGGACTCTCCTCATTCCTCTCGAGTGGAGACGGGTATGTCGGGGAACTTCTTGAGTTGCAGCAAGGGTGTGAAGGATCCTTTGGAAGTTCCAGAGGTTAGATGTGATTACCCTCGAGACGCCTCTCTGGAAATGGGCATCATCTCGCTTAGGGGGAGAACCTCCTGGATTTTCTCGAGTTGCGGCAGGTGCCTCGACTTACGACGGGGCCCAAAGGGACCCGCTCTGGTGGCCTCAGGAAAGGTCAGTCCCCATGGGAGTTGCTCGGGGGCCTCTCGGTATTGCTCTGCCATCGATGCCAGGGCCTAAGACCTTGTGTGGAGTCGGTGCTGGAACCTGAGGATTTCTCTCCAGTGCTGACATGGATCGTGGGGTACTTCTGGAGTCTCCCCAGGGGAGTCAGTCCTCGTCTTGAATGGGGGCATGCACGTGCGCTTTCCTCCCGAGCTGTAGCAGCAGTGTCACGCTTCCCTTCGCATGGATCAAGGGATCTGTGGCTTTCCCTCGAGGCTTTCCCACGAGGCTTTCCCACGAGGCTTTCCTACAGGGCTGTCCCACGTGCCACCGTGGTGAGAGTGGAACTCGGCTCTAAATTCGAGGCAGTGCAGGGAAAACAGGTTTCCCTGGAATGGACTGAGACATCTGGGGGACTCTGGGAATGGTGGCACGACCCTGGATTACCTCTCGCCCTTCCTGTGGAGAGCCCCTCCTCTTGAGATGCGACGGCAACGCCGGGAATTCTTTCCCGACCACGCAGGGAAAGGATCCCAGCTCACGAGCTAGGAGGCGGAAACGGGGCTCCTCTGGATGAGGGAGGGACTCTCCTCATTCCTCTCGAGTGGAGACGGGTATGTCGGGGAACTTCTTGAGTTGCAGCAAGGGTGTGAAGGATCCTTTGGAAGTTCCAGAGGTTAGATGTGATTACCCTCGAGACGCCTCTCTGGAAATGGGCATCATCTCGCTTAGAGGGAGAACCTCCTGGATTTTCTCGAGTTGCGGCAGGTGCCCTCGACTTACGACGGGGCCCAAAGGGACCCGCTCTGGTGGCCTCAGGAAAGGTCCAGTCCCCATGCGAGTTGCTCGGGGGCCTCTCGGTATTCGCTCTGCCATCGATGCCAGGGCCTAAGACCTTGTGTGGAGTCGGTGCTGGAACCTGAGGATTTCTCTCCAGTGCTGACATGGATCGTGGGGTACTTCTGGAGTTCTCCCCAGGGGAGTCAGTCTCGTCTTGAATGGGGGCATGCACGTGCGCTTTCCTCCCGAGCTGTAGGCAGCAGTGTCACGCTTCCCTTCGCATGGATCAAGGGATCTGTGGCTTTCCCCTCGAGGCTTTCCCACGAGGCTTTCCCACGAGGCTTTCCTACAGGGCTGTCCCACGTGCCACCGTGGTGAGAGTGGAACCTCGGCTCTAAATTCGAGGCAGTGCAGGGAAAACAGGTTTCCCTGGAATGGACTGAGACATCTGGGGACTCTGGGAATGGTGGCACGACCCTGGATTACCTCTCGCCCTTCCCTGTGGAGAGCCCTCCTCTTGAGATGCGACGGCAACGCCGGGAATTCTTTCCCGACCACGCAGGGAAAGGATCCCAGCTCACGAGCTAGGAGGCGGAAACGGGGCTCCTCTGGATGAGGGAGGGACTCTCCTCATTCCTCTCGAGTGGAGACGGGTATGTCGGGGAACTTCTTGAGTTGCAGCAAGGGTGTGAAGGATCCTTTGGAAGTTCCAGAGGTTAGATGTGATTACCTCGAGACGCCTCTCTGGAAATGGGCATCATCTCGCTTAGAGGGGAGAACCTCCTGGATTTTCTCGAGTTGCGGCAGGTGCCCTCGAACTTACGACGGGGCCCAAAGGGACCCGCTCTGGTGGCCTCAGGAAAGGTCAGTCCCCATGCGGAGTTGCTCGGGGGCCTCTCGGTATTGCTCTGCCATCGATGCCAGGGCCTAAGACCTTGTGTGGAGTCGGTGCTGGAACCTGAGGATTTCTCTCCAGTGCTGACATGGATCGTGGGGTACTTCTGGAGTCTCCCCAGGGGAGTCAGTCCTCGTCTTGAATGGGGGCATGCACGTGCGCTTTCCTCCCGAGCTGTAGCAGCAGTGTCACGCTTCCCTTCGCATGGATCAAGGGATCTGTGGCTTTCCCTCGAGGCTTTCCCACGAGGCTTTCCCACGAGGCTTTCCTACAGGGCTGTCCCACGTGCCACCGGTGGTGAGAGTGGAACCTCGGCTCTAAATTCGAGGCAGTGCAGGGAAAACAGGTTTCCCTGGAATGGACTGAGACATCTGGGGGACTCTGGGAATGGTGGCACGACCCTGGAGTTCCTCTCGCTTTTCCTGTGGAGAGCGCCTCCTCTTGAGATGTGACGGGAATGCCGGGAATTCTTTCCCGTACACGCAGGGAAAGGATCCCTACTCTCGAGCTAGGAGGCAGAAACGGGGCTCCTCTGGATGTGGGCGGGACTCTCGTGCTTCCTCTCGAGTGGAGACGGGTATGTCGGGGAACTTCTTGAGTTGCAGCAAGGATGTGAAGGACCCTTTTGGAAGTTCCAGAGGTTAGTGTGATTAGCTTTCGAGACGCCTCCGCGGACATGGGCCTCATCTCGCCTGGAGGAGAGAACCTCCTGGATTTTCTCGAGTTGCGGCAGGTGCTCTCGACTTACGACGGGGACCTCAGGGACCCGATCTGGTGGCCTCAGGAAAGCCAATCCCCATTCGAGTTTGCTCGGGGGCCACTCGTGATTCCTCTCCCGTCGATACCGGGGCCTAAGACCTTGTGTGGAGTCGGTGCCGGAAACTGAGGATTCCTCTCCAGTGATGACATGGATCTTGGGGTACTTCTGGAGTTTCCCCAGGGGAGTCAGTCCTCGTCTCAAGTGGGGGCATGCACGTGGGCTTTCCTCCCGAGCTGGAGCAGCAGGGTCACGCTTCCCTTCGCGTGGATCAAGGGATCTGTGGCTTTCCCTCGAGGCTTTCCCACGAGGCTTTCCCACTAGGCTTTCCCACAAGGCTGTCCCACGTGCCACCGTGGTGTGTGTCGATGTCGATCCTCGGCTTGAAAGTCGAGGCAGTGCAGGGAAAAAAGTTTTCCCTGGAATGGACTGAGACATCTTGGGGACTCTGGGAATGGTGGCACGACCCTGGAGTTCCCCTCGCCTTTCCTGTGGAGAGTGCCTCCTCTTGAGATGCGACGGGAACTCCGGGAATTCTTTCCCGACCACGCAGGGAAAGGATCCCTCCTCTCGAGCTAGAAGGCGGAAACGGGGATCCTCTGGATGTGGGCGGGACTCTCGTGCTTTCTCTCGAGTGGAGACGGGTATGTCGGCGAACTTCTTGAGTTGCCAGCAAGGGTGTGAAGGACCCTTTGGAAGTTCCAGAGGTTAGGTTGTGATTAGCCTGGAGACGCTCAGCGGAAATGGGCCTCATCTCGCCTGGAGGGAGAACGTCCTGGATTTCTCGAGTTGTGGCAGGTGCTCTCTTACGACGGGGCCTCAGGGGCCCACTTCTCAGGAAAGGCCAGTCCCCATGCGAGTTCCTCGGGGCCTCTCGGGATTCCTCTCCCGTCGAAGCCTGGGCCTAAGACCTTGTGTGGAGGCCGGGGAACCTGAGGATTCCTCTCCAGTGCTGACATGGATCTTGGGGTACTTCTGGAGTCTCCCCAGGGGAGTCAGTCATCGTCTCGAGAGGGGGCATGCACGTGTGCTTTCCTCCCGAGCTGTAGCAGCACTGTCACGCTTCCCTTCGCGTGGATCAAGGGATCTGTGGCTTTCCCTCGAGGCTTTCCCTCGGCTTTCTCACGAAGCTTTCCCACGATGCTTTCCCACAGGGCTGTCCCACGTGCCACCGTGGTGTGAGTCGATCCTCGGCTTGAACGTCCAGGCAGTGCAGGGAAGACAGGTTTCCCTGGAAAGGACTGAGACATCTGGGGAACTCTGGGAATGGTGGCACGACCCTTGATTCCCTCTCGCTTTCATGTGGGAGATCGCCTCCTCTTGAGATGCCACGGGAACGCCAGGAATTATTTCCCGACCCTGCAGGGGAAAGGATCCCTCCTCTCGAGCTAGGAGGCGGTAACGGGGCTCCTCTGGATGTGGCGGGACGCTCGTGCTTCCTCTCGAGTGGAGACGGGTATGACCGGGAACTTCTTGAGTTGCAGGAAGGGGTGTGACGGACCCTTTGTAAGTTCCAGAGGTTAGTTGTGATTAGCCTTGAGACACCTCAGCGGAAATGTGCCTCATCTCGCCTGGAAGGGAGAACCTCCTGGAATTTCTCGAGTTGCGGCTGGTGCTCTCGACTTACGACGGGGGACCTCAGGGACCCGCTCTGGTGGCCTCAGGAAAGGCCAGTCCCCATGCGAGTTTCTCGGGGCCTCTCGGGATTCCCCTCACTTCGATGCCGGGGGACTAAGACCTTTTGTGGAGTCTGTGCCGGAACCTGAGGATTCCTCTCCAGTGCTGACATGGACTTGAGGTACTTCTGGAGTGTCCGCAGGGGAGTCAGTCCTCGTCCCGATTGGTGGCATGCACGTGCGCTTTCCTCCCGAGCTGTAGCAGCAGTGTCACGTTCCCTTCGCGTGGATCAAGGGATCTGTGGCTTTCTGGAGGCTTACAGGCTTTCCACGAGGCTTTCCACAGGGCTGTCCCACGTGCCACCATGGTTGTGAGTCGATT
>NW_017200281.1:0-19403 GCF_001704415.2 Capra hircus
GGTGGGCACGTGGGACAGCCCTGCGGGAAGCGCTCGTGGGAAAGCCTGAGGGAAAGCCACAGATCCCTTGATCCACGCGAAGGGAAGCGTGACACTGCTGCTACAGCTCGGGAGGAAAGCGCACGTGCATGCCCCCACTCGAGACGAGGACTGACTCCCTGGGAGACTCCAGAAGTACCCCAAGATCCATGTCAGCACTGGAGAGGAATGCTCAGGTTCCGGAACCAACTCCACACAAGATCTTAGGCACCGGCATCGAAGGGAGAGGAATCCTGAGAGGCCCCGAGCAACTCGCATGGGGACTGGCCTTTCCTGAGGCCACCAGAGCGGGTACCAGGGGTCTCCGTCGTAAGTCGAGAGCACCTGCCGCAACTCGAGAAAATCCAGGAGGTTCTCCCCTCCAGGAGAGATGAGGCCCATTACCGCAGAGGCGACTTGAGGCTAATCACATCAAAGATCTGGAACTTCCAAAGGGTCCTTCACACCCTTGCTGCAACTCAAGAAGTTCCCCGACATACCCGTCTCCACTCGAGAGGAAGCACGAGAGTCCCGCCACATCGAGAGGAGCCCCGTTTCCCTCCTAGCTCGAGAGGAGAGATCCTTTCCCTGCGTGTTCGGGAAAGAATTCCCGGCGTTCCCGTCGCATCTCAAGAGGAGGCGCTCTCCACAGGAAAGGCGAGAGGAACTCCAGGGTCGTGCCACATTCCCAGAGTCCCCCAGAAGACTCAGTCCGTTCCAGGGAAACCTGTTTTCCCTGCACTGCCTCGACTTTCAAGCCGAGGATCGACTCACACCACGGTGGAACGTGGGACAGCCCTGTGGGAAAGCCTCGTGGGAAAGCCTCGGGAAAGCTCGAGGAAAGCCACAGATCCGTTGATCCTCGCGAAGGAATGGTGACACTGCTGCTACAGCCTGGGTGGAAAGCCCACGTGCATGCCCCCACTCGAGACGAGACTGACTCCCCTGGGGAGACTCCAGAAGTACCCCAAGATCCATGTCAGCACTGGAGAGGCATCCTCAGGTTCCGGCACTTACTCCACACAAGGTCTTAGTCCCCAGCA
Source organism: Capra hircus (assembly GCF_001704415.2). Classification (NCBI taxonomy): domain Eukaryota; kingdom Metazoa; phylum Chordata; class Mammalia; order Artiodactyla; family Bovidae; genus Capra; species Capra hircus. The sequence continues at coordinate 1,062 of NW_017200281.1, forward strand.
TCGACGGAAGAGGAAACCCGAGAGGCCCCTGTGAGGCCCCATGGGGACTTGCCTTTCCTGAGGCCACCAGAGCGGCTCCCTGAGGTTCCCGACGTTATTAGAGAGCACGTGCCGCAACTCGAGAAAATCCAGGAGGTTCTCCCCTCCAGGCGAGATGAGGCCCATTTCCGCAGAGGCGTCTCGAGGCTAATCACATCTCATATCTGGAATTTCCAAAGGGTCCTTCACACCCTTGCTGCAACTCAAGAAGTTCCCCGACATACCCGTCTCCACTCGAGAAGAAGCACGAGAGTTCCACCCACATCTAGAGGAGCCCCGTTTCCGCCTCCTAGCTTGAGAGGAGGGATCCTTTCCCTGCGTGGTCGGGATAGAATTCCCGGCGTTCCCTTCGCATCTCAAGAGGAGGCACTCTCCACAGGAAAGGCGAGAGGAACTCCAGGGTAGTGCCACCATTCCCAGAGACAACCAGATGTCTCCGAACATTCCAGGGAAACCTATTTTCCCTGCACTGCCTCGACTTTCAAGCCGAGGATCGACTCACACCACGGTTGCATGTGGGACAGCCCTGTGGGAAAGCCTCGTGGGAAAGCCTCGTGGGAAAGCCTCCTTGGAAAGCCCCTGATCCCTTGATTTACGCGAAGGGAAGCGCGACACTGCTGCTAACGCTCGGGAGGAAAGCGCACGTGCATGCCCCCATTCAAGACGAGGACTGACTCCCCTGGGGAGACTCCAGAAGTACCCCAAGATCCATGTCAGCACTGGAGAGGAATCCTCAGGTTCCGACACTGACTCCACACAAGGTCTTACCCCAGCATCGACGGGAGAGGAATCCCGAGAGGCCCCGAGCAACTCGCATGGGAACTGGCCTTTACTGAGGCCTCCAGAGCGGGTCCCAGGGGTCCCCGTCGTAAGTCGAGAGCACCTGCCGCAACTCGAGAAAATCCAAGAGGTTCTCCCCTCCAGGCGAGATGAGGCCCATTTCCGCTGAGGCGTCTCGAGGCTATTCACACCTAACCTCTGGAACTTCCAAAGGGTCCTTCACACCCTTGCTGCAACTCAAGAGGTTCCCGACATATCCGTCTCCACTCGAGAGGAAGCACGAGAATCCCGCTCACATCCAGAGGAACCCCGTTTCCGCCTCCTTGCTCGAGAGGAGGGATCCTTTCCTGCGTGGTCGGGAAGAATTCCCGGCATTCCCGTCGCATCTCAAGAGGAGGCACTCTCCACAGGAAAGGCGAAGAACTCCAGGGTCGTGCCACCATTCCCAGAGTCCCGCAGATGTCTCAGTCCATTCCAGGGAAACCTGTTTTCCCTCCACTGCCTCGACATCAAGCCGAGGATCGAGTCACACCACGGTGGCACGTGGGACAGCCCTGTGGAAAAGCCTCGTGGGAAAGCCTCCTGGGAAAGCCTCGAGGGAAAGCCACAGATCCCTTGAGCCACGCGAAGGGAAGCGTGACACTGCTGCTACAGCTCGAGAGTAAAGCGCACGTGCATGCCCCCACTCGAGACGAGGACTGACTCCCCTGGGGAGACTCCAGAAGTACCCCAAGATCCATGTCAGCACTGGAGAGGAATCCTCAGGTTCCAGCACCGACTCCACACAAGGTCTTAGACCCCGGCATCGATGGAAGAGGAATCCCGAGAGGCCCCGAGCAACTCGCATGGGGAATGGTCTTTCCTGAGGCCACCAGAGCGGGTCCCTGAGGTCCCCGTCGTAAGTCCAGAGCACGTGCCACAACTCGAGAAAATCCAGGAGGTTCTCCCCTCCAGGCGAGATGAGGCCCATTTCCGCTGAGGTGTCTCGAGGCTAATCACACCTAACCTCAGGAACTTCCAAAGGATCCTTCACACCCTTTCTGCAACTCAAGAAGTTCCCCGACATACCCGTCTCCACTCGAGAGGAAGGACGAGAGTCCCGCCCACATCCAGAGGAGCCCCGTTTCCGCCTCCTAGCTCGAGACGGGGAATCCTTTCAGTGTGTGGTCGGGAAAGAATTCCCGGTGTTCCCGTCGCCTCTCAAGAACAGGCGCTCTCCACAGGAAAGGCCAGAGGAACTCCAGGGTCGTGCCACCATTCCCAGAGTCCTCCAGATGTCTCAGTCCATGCCAGGGACACCTGTTTTCCCTGCACTGCCTCGACATTCATGCAGATTATCGACCCACACAACGGTGGCACTTGGGACAGCCCTGTGGGAAAGCCTGTTTGGAAAACTTGGTGGGAATGCCCAAAGGGAAAGCCACAGATCCCTTGATCGTCGGGCCGGGAAGACTGACACTGGTTCTAGAGCTCGGGAGGAAAGCGCACGTGAATGCCCCCACTCGAGATGAGGACTGAATCGCCTAGGGAGACTCCAGAAGTACCCCAGGATCCATGTCAGGCCTGGAGAGAAATCCTCACGTTCCGGCCCCAACTCCAGACAAGGTCTTAGGTTCCGGCATCTACGGTAGAGGAATCCAGGGAGGTCCCCTAGCAACTCGCATGGGGACCTGCCTTTCCTGAGGCCACCAGAGCGGGTCCCTGAGGTCCCCGTCGTAAGTCGAGAGCACCTGCCGCAAGTCGAGAAAATCCTGGAGGTTCTCCCCTCCAGGCGAACAGAGGCGAATTATTGCTGAAGCATCTCGAGGCCAATCACACCTACCCCCTGAACCGTCCAAAGGTTCCTTCACACCCTTGCTGCAACTCAAGAAGTTCCCCGATATACCCGTATGCACTCGAGAGGAAGCAGAACCGCCTGCCGGTCCCCCCGGTGGATCCAGGGAATTCGAAGTGCGTGGAAAGACTAATGTAAGATTAGAAAACTAGTAAGAAAGGAAGAGGGCTGAATAGCTTGGTTTACGCGGAAGGCCAATAAAATTCCAGACAAGGAATTTGCACCATCTACGCTGGGCCACCGGCGCCCGCTTGAATATCTAAGGGTGCCTCGCCTTAAGCTCCCTTTCGCGCGGGTCTTAACAGCCGGGGCAAGTAAGTAGACCTGGCGAGCCTCCGCCCCAGATGGAGATTCAGCCTGAAGTTAAAGTAAAGAGCAGAGAGAGGGAAGAGAAGAGAGAGAGAGAGACATGGGGGGCCAGAGTCCCAAGAAACCAGGCCGAGAGACTAGTTCGAGAAACGTCCGAGAAACTGGTCCCCGGCCCCTGGCCCCCGTCCTTTATTGTTCAGAAGGCCTTTTATACTTTTGGTAAAACACGGAGATCAATGGGTAACACAGAATTATGTAGCGTTCGCAGCCCAGACTCTTTCTATACATCATTTTGTATACAAAAGGTCTCAGGTGATTTACATTATCTTCTGGCCAAGAAGCTTGTTAACACTTTTTATCTCTCTTCCTTAATGAATGTTGATTTTGTTTCCCCTGAAGTGTTTTTCTTTAATTTGCATCTCCTTAAAGCATTAAAGTTACATCTCTATAGAACAAAGGTGCAGTGGGATATAACAAAGAAGGTACTTAACTCGAAGATCTAATGTTGCTAATACCAGGTCTACTACTTGTTTTTCTATATACCAACTATATCTAAAAATAAAGGATATGAAAATTTGGCAGCAAGCATTGACCCAAAAAATGAAACCTTTAATCAGTCCTATTCTAAAGATTTTGACTCCTCGGAAGCTCCTACATTCCTAGGATGTTTTAAGCTTCCTGTGCCTCCTGCGGTCAGGAGGCCTCAAACAATCACATGCGCAGCTGTACGAGTCCTGCAGGCAGGCTAGAAAGCCATCAGAGGGTTTTTGGATTGAAACACTCTTTCAAATGCAGAAGACTAAAGCCCTGAATTGACTTTTTCCAGAAAATGTCAGAAGAGTGGAAAAGCAGAGCACAAAAGCCGGCAGATTTTTGTTGGGGTACATGCTTAGGAATTTCCAGAGGGGTCCCTGAAGTCTGAGCACGCCTTGCGTATGTCAGCTTCCTTCCTCATGACCTTGTCATGGGCGGGATTCCTCACACTGGCTCCCGGCATCTCACCCTTTTTAATTTTAAATAATTAATTATTTATGTTTAAAATCAGGTGCAGTTCGGTCTCGAGATTCCGAATGCTCTGCCGAAGAATCTAGACAATACAGGGAAGTATGATTATGAGGAGCAAGATTATAAACAGTAGACAGAACAGTCTTCAGAAATGAAGTTAGAGAAAGTGTGGGAAAAGTCATTGGCTTCTCCTGCGGTGGTAAATCTAATCGGGAGTGTTCCAAGGTCTGAATCTGGTAATGCAGTTTCCCTAAGTCTAAACTAATATCTGAGCTGTTCCAAAACACAGAAAACTTGATTTTTTAACATATTGGGCATTTACACTTGTTGAGCAATGATTGCTGCCATACAGTTGTTGTAACACAGGAAGAACATAATTATCATATCAATAAGTTGTTACAGTTACAGGACATCTTTAAAACCACAAAAGAGCAGACATTACTTTGAGGAGTTAAACAAGATGAAAACATCCATGGTTCACAAGTCGCTACATTAGGTACGTTAAGTTTTCTGGAATCATTGGTGAAAAGAAAACATAAGGAGAGGATAGACAAGCCAAATAGAGTAAATAGAGTCATTTTTCGGTTGGAGTTTGCGCTGCAGCAGCTGTTAGTCCCGCGGGATCTTGATGTTTTGTTTTTTTTTTTGCCTCTTCTGCATCGCGTGCGGCGGCCAAGCTACACGAAAATATGAGCAAATAGTATACAGTTCCCATACATCTCTTTTTCTCATCAAGTCTCTATCCCATAGTTTCGCAGATGGACGCTGGCGGAGCACTGGGTCCCGTCAGTCAGTAAGGCTGGCCCCGCCCGCAGCTTTTGGTGCGCCGGCTGTTTCCGCCGGCGGTGGAGGCAGAGAAGTTCCCTTTTTCTTTTGTGGCGAATCAGTCTGTCCGGGATCCAAATTGACGAATCTGCACCCTGTGGAAAAATATAAACACTTCCTCGACCCGCAGTAAATTCTGGGTCGGTATCTTTTTGTTATCTGGAGGAGATCTTTTTGCTTTACCAATGGCTTTTTATTTTACTGTTCCAAATGAATCAGCATTCAACTTATTACAAAGAGAACATGTTTGTAAAATCTGATGGGGGAAAACTATACTTAATTTCTCCTTTTTTAATTTTTGAATTAACAAAGCATGTGAGGGTAAATGATGCAAGATCTGATCACAAGAATTCCTATTAGCAATCTGCCAATCATCAAACATTTGAAAAGCATCAAGTTGTTCTCTGTTATATGGAATTACAATTTTTTGATGGCCTCTTTACTAAACAATGTAATAAATCAGTATACTTGAATTAATCTTTTTAATTAATATGTCAGTAATTTTCCTTAGGCATGAGGCCATTGTTCACCAGTTGGGATAAGATAAAACTATTTTTTTGGGGTCATTGGTAGATGGAACAATGGGCCTTCTTGTCACAAGCATCCTGTAGGTATACATTTTGTGGCAAGAATAATTTAATCTCCTCTTTTGGCAATATTAATCTTAATTACTGATCATTTAAAGCCTCATTCACTTTAACAAAAGCCAACTCTGTCTCACTAGTCAACCTTTTTTTTAGAACTGGGATTAGGATTGTTTTTTTTTTTTTTTAGCAATCAAACAAAAGGCTTTAAATCTACAGAAGTCAGTTTAAATGTGGGCATATCCAATTAATATCACCTAATAATTTTGGAAATCATTTAAAGTTAGTAAACAATCTCTCAGCAGCTTTAAAAGGACATTATCAGTTTTAAAACTTTGGCAGACCTAATATAAGAAGAAAAGAGGGTGTTACACAATATCTTTATAAGCTTTTTTAATGATCTTTTATAACCCAAATCTGGTCTATAGCCTTTTAGATGACAAGTAACCATTTAATCTTTGCTTGAATACTTCCAGCAACGGGGAGCTCACTATTCACCAAGGTTTTAAACTCTCTCACCTCTTACTCTATAGCATTTTTATCCTGCATACCACCTTTTCTAATCCCACCAACTCCTTTTCAGTAATATATGTTGGCCAGAGCTGCGCTAGTCTCTCAGCAATGTAAGAAACATCTTGTCTATTGTCTAACAGCCATGACATTTTATATCTTTGAATTAAAAAATCTTTTAAAGGCCTAGAAGCTGCAATTTTTGCACCCAAAAAGCTAGATCTAGATCCTCTGGGGCTTTTTTGTCTGGTTTTTCTGTTTGGTAATAAGGTAAAAGCAAAAGCTGTGCTATTTTTTTTATTATTATTAATTGCACAGTTTTAGCAGGTGGCGAGATCAAAAACTTCAATTTTTTCAGTATAATCAGAATTTACTACACAAGACACTACCGAAATTTCTTGAAAAAGAAAGCAAGCTATGCCCAGCACAAGTCTTACAATGTCCTCAGGCAGGGGACTAGCCACTGGAATCTGAGTCAGGAGTTATTATTATTAAGGTGGTGGAACTGAGGTCCAGGCCTGAGCTACCTGGGGTTGTTTGGGTACGGCTTGTTATCTCTGTTTTAGCAGGACATTTTGGCAAAAAAATGTTCTATTTGGCCTCAAGAGAAACACCTTGCATTTGTAAGTCCTTTTTATTACGAATATTTTTTTTGTTTGTTTTTCTTCCTTTTTTTTTTTTTTTTGGATGAGGCCCCTCCTGAGGGGATTTTATGCAAGGAGCAAGCTGTTTTAAAAGCTCTTTTGCTCAAAAATATTGTCACTATCGTTTTCAAACTTAAGCAATGTTCTGGGAGGCTTTGGATATAAAGTGGGGAGTTCTTAAGCCCTGGGAGGCGCAAGCAGAGGTTGCAGTGGTCGCCTTAAATAAGATAACTTTTTTAAAGGTTTGGTTTGTGTAGAGGGCGGAGGGGGCTCTCCAGGGCGCTCGGCCGCTGCGTCCTGTAAGCACCCTCCTTCCTCGGAGGAAGAGTAGTCTCTCTCCTTTTGTTTGCCAATGGCAGAAAATACGATCTGCATAGAAGGTGGAGACCCACTACCATTTACCGCTATAGCCTCTCCATAGGCTATCTAACAGCCTCATGACAGGGGTCCAGAACATTTGTAATCATATTTTACAGAGCAAAAAGCATTTACAGGCCCATGCAAAGTATAGTAAGTTTTTAGCTGTTTTGTTAGCTTCACCCAAGTATCTAAATCCCTTTTTTTGGAAACCAAGGACATTGCTCTCGTAACAGTAGTCTTTTATCTTTAATTTGTCTTTTGTTTAACAGTTACAAAATTACTTGTATAAAGAGGTGTCATTGTTTGAGTCATTGTTACCCATGTCAGAAAATTAAGAGTTATAGAAAAGTCTGCCTTGACAAAAAGGTTTTACCTTAGCCAAGGGGGTTTTGTTTTAACCCTAAGATAGCAGGTTTCTTTTCAACCTCTAGAGCACCAGGTTTCTCTTAAACCTTGAACACTTCCCACTCCTCCTCACCCTGTCTATCCTACAGGGGGGTCCGCGGCACCTGAGTGGGGTCCTAGCCGTCCGAACACTCAACATTGGGGGAGTACCCGAAAGTACTCCGGGGGAGTGATTAAGTCACTCCGGGGGGAGCAACAGAGAGTGCTCCGGGGGGAGCAACAGAGAGTGCTCCGGGGGGAGCTTTTGCTCCGAGGAACCTACCTTCGAATAGCCTGTTCCGGGCGCCACTTGCCGGGGTCCAGCCCCGGTGGATCCAGGGAATTCGAAGGGTGGACGGCGTTGGCGTGGAAAGACTTGTTTATTTATTAATGTAAGATTAGATTAGGAAACTATAGTGTAGTAAGAAGATTAAGTGGAGAAGAGGGCTGAATAGCTTGGTTTACGCGGAAGGCCAATAAAATTCCAGACAAGGAATTTGCACCATCTACGCTGGGCCACCGCGCCCGCTGAATATCTAAGGTGCCTCGCCTTAAGCTCCCTTTCGCGCGGGTCTTAACAGCCGGGGCAAGTAAGTAGACCTGGCGAGCCTCCGCGCCCCAGATGGAGATTCAGCCTGAAGTTAAAGTAAAGAGCAGAGAGAGGGAAGGGGAGAGAAGAGAGAGAGAGAGACATGGGGGAGCCAGAGTCCCAAGAAAACCAGGGCCGAGAGACTAGTTCGAGAAACTGGTCCGAGAAACTGGTCCCCGGCCCTGGCCCCGTCCTTTATTGTTCAGAAGGCCTTTTATACTTTTGATAAAACACGGAGATCAATGGGTAACACAGAATTATGTAGCGTTCGCAGCCCAGACTCTTTCTATACATCATTTTGTATACAAAAGGTCTCAGGTGATTTACATTATCTTCTGGCCAAGAAGCTTGTTAACACTTTTTATCTCTCTTCCTTAATGAATGTTGATTTTGTTTCCCCTGAAGTGATTTTCTTTAATTTGCATCTCCTTAAAGCATTAAAGTTACATCTCTATAGAACAAAGGTGCAGTGGGATATAACAAAGAAGGTACTTAACTCGAAGATCTAATGTTGCTAATACCAGGTCTACTACTTGTTTTTCTATATACCAACTATATCTAAAAATAAAGGATATGAAAATTTGGCAGCAAGCATTGACCCAAAAAATGAAACCTTTAATCAGTCCTATTCTAAAGATTTTGACTCCTCGGAAGCTCCTACATTCCTAGGATGTTTTAAGCTTCCTGTGCCTCCTGCGGTCAGGAGGCCTCAAACAATCACATGCGCAGCTGTACGAGTCCTGCAGCAGGCTAGAAAGCCATCAGAGGGTTTTTGGATTGAAACACTCTTTTCAAATGCAGAAGACTAAAGCCCTGAATTGACTTTTTCCAGAAAATGTCAGAAGAGTGGAAAAGCAGAGCACAAAAGCCGGCAGATTTTTGCTGGGGTACATGCTTAGGAATTTCCAGAGGGTCCCTGAAGTCTGAGCACGCCTTGCGTATGTCAGCTTCCTTCCTCATGACCTTGTCATGGCGGGATTCCTCACACTGGCTCCCGCACCCGCCCACATCCAAAGGAGCCCCGTTTCCGCCTCTTTGCTCGAGATGAGGGATCCTTTCCCTACTTGGTCGAAAAAGAATTCCCGAGGTTCCCGTCGCATCTCAAGAGGAGGCCCTCTCCACAGGAAAGGGGATAGGTACTCCAGGTCAGGCCACCATTCAAGAGTCCCCCAGATGTCTCAGTCCATTTCAGAGGAACCTGTTTCCCCAAACTGCCTCGACTTTCACGCCGAAGATCGACTCAAACCACAGTGGCACGTGGGACAGCCCTGTGGTAAAGCCTCGTAGGAAGCCTCGTGGAAAGCCTTGAGGGAAAGCCTCGAGGGAAAGCCACAGATCCCTTGATCCACGCGATGGAAGCGTTACACTGCTTCCACAGCTCGGGAGGAAAGCGCACGTGCATGCCCCACTCGAGACGAGGACTGACTCCCCTGGGGAGACTCCAGAAGTACCCCAAGATCCATGTCAGCACTGGAGAATAATTCTCAGTTTACGGCCCCGACTTCACAAAGGTCTTAGGCCCCAGCATTGAAGGGAGAGGAATCCTGAGAGGCCAATAAGCAACTCGCACGGAGAGTGGCCTTTCCTGAGGCCACCAGATAGGGTCCCTGTGGTCCCGCGTCGTAAATCGAGAGCACCTACTGCAACTCGAGAAAATCCTGGAGATTCTCCCCTCCAGGCTAGATGAGGCCCATTTCCGCTGAGGCGACTCGAGGCTAATCACATCTAACCTTTGGAACTTCCATAGGGTCCTTCACACCCTTGCCTGCAACTCAAGAAGTTCCCCGACATACCTTGTCCACTCGAGAGGAAGCGCGAGCGTCCCTTGCACATCCAGAGAAGGCCCTTTTCCACCTTGTAGCTCGAGATGAGGGATCCTTTCCCTGCGTGGTCGGGAAAGAATTCCTGGCATTCCCGTCGCATCCAAGAGGAAGCGCTCTCCACAGGAAAGGCGAGAGGAACTCCAGGGTCGTGCCACCATTCCAAGAGTCCCCCAGAGGACTGAGTCCATTCCAAAGGAAACTCTTTTACCTGCACTGCCTTGACTGGTCACGTTGAGGATCCGACTCACACCACGGTGGCACGTGGGACAGCCCTGTGTGTTAGCCTCGTGGGAAAGCCTCATGTGAAATCCTACAGGGAAAGCCACACATCCCTTGATCCACCCGTCGGGTAGCATGACACTGCTGCCACCGTTTAGGGAGGAAAGCCCACGTGCATTTCCCCACTCGAGACGAGGACTGACTCCCCTGTGGAGAGTCCAGAAGTACCCAAAAATCCACATCAGCACTGGAGAGGAATCCGCAGTTTCCGGTCCCAACTCAACACAAGGTCTTTGACTCGGGAAATGCAAGCAGTTAAAAGATCTCTCCTTTGGAGCCTCGAGGGGGATCGGGGCTTCTCTGGATGTGGGCGGGACCCTCGTGCTTCCTTTGAGTGTAGACGGGTATGTCGGGAAAGCTCTTGGAGTTGCAGCAAGTGTGTGAAGGAACCATTGGAAGTTCCAGAGGTTAGGTGTTGCTTAGCCTCTAGATGCTCGTCAGTGGAAATAGGCCTCATTTTGCCTGTAGGGGAGAACCTCCTGGATTTTCTCGAGTTACGGCAGGTGCTCTCGAATTACGACGGGGACCTCAGGGAACCTGTCTCGTGGCCTCAGGAAAGGCCAGTCCCCATGCAAGTTGCCAGGGGGACTCTCGGGATTCCTCTTGGGTCGATGCCGGGGCCTAAGACCTTGTGTGGAGTCGAGGCCGGATCCTGAGGATTCCTCTCCAGTGCTTGACATGGTTCTTGGGGTACTTCTAGAGTCTCCCCAGGGAAGTCAGTCCTCGTCTCGAGTGTGGGCATGCACGTGCGCTTTCCTCCCGAGCTGTAGCAGCAGTGTCACGCTTCCTAACGGCGTGGTCAAGGGATCTGTAGGCTTTCACTCAAGTCTTTCCTTCAAGGCTTTCCCAAGAGTCTTTCCCACAGGGCTGTCCCACCTGCACCATGGTGTGAGTCGATCCTCGGCTTGAAAGTCGAGGCAGTGCAGGGAAAACAGGTTCCTCTGGAATGGACTTGTGACATCTGGGGGACTCTTGGAATGGGTGGTTACGACCCTGGAGTTCCGCTCGCCTTTCCTGTGGAGAGCGCCTCCTCTTGAGATGGGACGGGAACGCCGGGAATTCTTTCCCGACCAAGCAGGGAAAGGATCCGTCATCTCGAGGTCCGAGGCAGAAACGGGGCTCTCTGGATGTGGGCGGGACCCTCGTGCTTCCTCTGGAGTGGAGACGGTATGTCGGGGAACTTCTTGAGTTTCAGCAAGGTTGTGAAGGAACCTTTGGAATTTCCAGAGTTTAGGTGTGATTAGCCTCGAGTGCCTCAGCGGAAATTGGGCCTCACCTTGCCTGGAGGGGAGAAACCTCCTGGATTTTCTCGAATTGTGGCCAGGTGTTCTCAACGTACGCTGGGACCTCAGGGACCCGCTCTGGTGGCGTCCAGGAAAGGCCAGTTCCCCATCCGAGTGGCTACGGGGCCTCTCAGGATTCCTCTCCCGTCGATGGTGGGGCCTAAGACCTTGTGTGAAGTCGAGGCCGGTACCTGAGGATTCCTCTCCCGTGGTGACATGGTTCTTGGGGTACTTCTTGAGTCTCCCCAGGGGTGTCAGTCCTCTCTCAGCGGGATCATGCAAGAACGCTTACCTCCTGAGCTGCAGTAGCAGTGTCACGCTGCCCGTCGCGTGGATCAAGAGATCTATGTCTTTCCCTCGAGGTATTTCTCACGGGGCTTTCCCTCGAGGCTTTCCCACGAGGCTTTCCCACATCGCTGTCCCACGTGCCACCATGGTGCCAGTCGATCCTCGGCGTGAAAATCAAGGCAGTGCAGGGAAAACAGGTTCCTCTGGAATGGACTGGAGACATCTGGGGGACTCTTGGAATTGTGGCACGACCCTGGAGTTCCTCTCGCCTTTCCTGTGGAGAGCGCCTCTTCTTGAGATGCGGTGGGAACGCCGGGAATACTTTCCCGACCAAGCAGGGAAAGTCCCGTGGTCCAGCCCCGGTGGATCCAGCGTGATTCGAAGGTGGGGACGTAGTCGTCATCTTTGGAAATATACATATTTAATCCCAGATATAAAAGAGATTTAGAAATGGATTGTGTAGTAGGAAGATTATTGGAGAAAAAGAGGCTGAATAACTTGGATTACGTGGAATAGCATCCATCCTCCAGTAGAGAATTCAGCCAGAAAACGGGAGCAAAAAAGAAGCGACATGGGGGAATCAGTCTTTCCGGAAAACTGATCTGATTTCTTTATTTTTGGTTTTGCTTGTATACCTCTTGTTACACATAGGGATGAATACAGAGTCACGCAGGAGTCGGCATCCTGACCTTTATCAAAATCAGGTGCTTCACATAAATGTATAAAAAAAAGGTCTTAGGGATCTTACATCATCTTCTGGCCATGAATGAGACCTGCTGACATTTTATGATCCTTTCTTTCTGATAACAAATAAACTTATTTCTTCCAAGGGTGTTTTTTCTTAAACCAGGCACCACCCTCCAAATAAAGTTACATTCCTATAGGGTGAGGGTGTAGTGAGTTACAATCAAGAAAGGAATTTATTTAACCCAAGGTTAACATGATTAGTCTTAAAGGTGAATTCTTATTTCTCCTATATGCTTAAAAGGTTAATACTTATTTCTCCTATATACTAGTTATATTCATTATAAGGGTAGGGAACATGGAGATTTATCAGCAAACATCAGCCTAACAAATTGAAAATCCTTTCATCAATTCTCCCCTTAAGATCTATTTAGTCTTAAGATATGATAAAGTTACATTCTTACATAGAAAGGACACAGTGATATATAACAAAGTACAGTGATCTATTACAAAAGTGAAAATCCATTAACTCAAAAAGTCTAGTATTGCTAAACATCAAAAACTGCTATATTTCCTTTGCTATATTCCAAATACCATTGATTAATATATTCCCAAGTGCCTAAGGATATGGAGGCCTGGTGGCAATCATTGACTCAACAAGAAGAAAAAGTCCTATGCTAATTAAGACTCTCAAAATACTCCAAAACTCTCTGTGCTGTTTACAGTTGAGAGGCAGTAAACAATCTTGTGCCTAGTGGCAGCAGTATGGATAATCCTGTCACACAAGCTGGTCTGTCAGCAGAGAGGTTTGACCTAAAATATCCTTGTCCCACCCAGAGCAGGGAATTAGCAGCAATTTTTGACACAACAAATGAAGAACCCTTCACCAATATAATTCCTAACCAACTATACTAATAATTTCTAACTCCCCAAAATAATTTGCCTTTAGTAAGTCTAAAACATCTCATGCCTCTCAGGTTGGGAGGCTGTAAACAATCACATGTGGCCGGACAAACCTATAAAGGTGGGCTAGATAACCTTCAGAGGAGTCGGCAAGCTGAAAACACTCTTGTCATGCCCAAGAATATTTATTGCCTTGAAGCTGCACGTTTACTTCTTCTCCGAGAGAAACAGTTATGGGGGAGAGCCCCCGTAAAGTCAGAAGTGTAGGTGAGAGCATAAAACAGACTCTGGTTTTGGGGTTCGATGCTCGGGAACAGGGGGTTACCTGAGGCTTGATCACGCCTTTGCGCATGCCAAGCCTCCTTCCTCATGACCTTTGCCATAGGCGGAATTCCTCACGCTGGTCCCCGGAAGGAAAGGATCCCTCATCTCGAGCGACGAGGCGGAAACGCGCCTCCTGTGGATGTAGGGGGACCATCTTGCTTATTCTCGAGTGGAGACGGGTATGTCGGGGAACTTCTTGAGTTGCAGCAAGGGTGTAAAGTACCTTTTGGAAGTTCCAGAGGTTAGGTGTGATTAGCCTCGAGACACCTCAGTGGAAATGGGCCTCATCTCGCCTGGAGGGGAGAACCTCCTGGATTTTCTCGAGTTGCGGCAGGTGCTCTCGACTTACGACGGGGACCTCAGGGGCCAGCTCTGGTGGCCTCAGGAAAGGCCAGTCCCCATTCAAGTTTCTAGGGGGCCTCTCAGGATTCCTCTCCTGTCGATGCCGGGGCCTAAGACCTTGTGTGAAGTCGGGGCTGGAACCTGAAGATTCCTCTCCAGTGCTGACATGGATCTTGTGGTACTTCTGGAGTCTCCCCAGGGGAGTCAGTCCTCGTCTCGAGTGGGGGCATGCACGTGCGCTTTCCTCCTGAGCGGTAGCAGCAGTGTCACGCTTCCCGTCGCGTGGATCAAGGGATCTGTGGCTTTCCCTCTAGGCTTTCCCATGAGGCTTTCCCACAGGGCTGTCCCACATGCCACCTTGGTGTGAGACGATCCTCGGCGTGAAAGTCATGGCAGTGCAGGGAAAACAGGTTCCTCTGGAATGGACTGAGACATCTGGGGAACTCTTGGAATGGTGGCACGACCCTGGAGTTCCTCTGGCCTTTCCTGTGGAGAGCACTTCCTCTTGAGATGCGACGGGAACGCCAGGAATTCTTTCCCGACCACGCAGGGAAAGGATCCCTCCTCTCTAGATACGAGGCGGAAACGGGGCTCCTCTGGATGTGGGTGGGACCCTCGTGCTTCATCTCGAGTGGAGACGGGTATGTGGTGATCTTCTTGACTTGCCGCAGGGGTGTCAAAGACCCTTTGGAAGTTCCAGAGGTTAGGTGTGATTAGCCTCGAGATGCCTCAGGGGAAATGGGCCTCATCTCGCCTGGAGGGGAGAACCTCCTGGATTATCTTGAGTTGGAGCAGGTGCTCTCGTCTTAGCATGGGGACCTCAGGGACCCGCTCCTGTGGCCTCAGAAAAGGCCAGTGCCCATGGGAGTTGCTAGGGGGCCTCTCAGGATTCCTCTCACGTCGATGCCGGGGCCTAAGACCTTGTGTGGGAGCCCGAGCGGAGGCGGCGCGGAGCGTTTCGGTTCTCAGTGCCTGGGGCACCGGTGTGTGGTGTGAGGCTGCGGCGGAGCCTCTACACTGAAGGTGCGAGAGGTTGGCAGCTTCGATTGAAGCACATCGAGCGGCGACAGCAGTGAAAGTCATGAGCGACAGCGGCGAGGAGAACTACGGCGAGGGGGAATCCCGTTCTGCTTCCAGAAGCGGAAGTGCTCATGGATCTGGGAAATCTGCAAGTCATACCCCTGCAAGGTCTCGCTCCAAGGAAGATTCCAGGCGTTCCAGATCAAAGTCCAGGTCCAGATCGGAATCTAGGTCTAGATCCAGAAGAAGTTCTCGGAGGCATTATACAAGGTCACGATCTCGGTCCCGGTCCCATAGAAGATCTCGTAGCAGATCTTACAGCAGAGATTATCGAAGACGGCATAGCCACAGTCATTCTCCCATGTCTACTCGCTGGCGTCATGTTGGGAATCGGGCAAATCCTGATCCTAACTGTTGTCTTGGAGTATTTGGATTGAGCTTGTATACTACAGAAAGAGATCTAAGAGAAATGTTCTCTAAATATGGCCCAATTGCTGATGTATCTATTGTATATGACCAGCAGTCTAGACGTTCAAGAGGATTTGCCTTTGTATACTTTGAAAATGTAGATGATGCCAAGGAAGCAAAAGAGCGTGCCAATGGAATGGAGCTTGATGGATGTAGGATCAGAGTTGACTTCTCCATAACGAAAAGACCACATACTCCAACAGCAGGAATTTACATGGGGAGACCTACCTATGGCAGCTCACGCCGTCGAGATTACTATGACAGAGGATATGATCGAGGCTATGATGATCGGGACTATTACAGCAGATCGTACAGAGGAGGAGGAGGAGGAGGAGGAGGAGGATGGAGAGCTGCTCAAGACAGGGATCAGAAATACAGAAGACGGTCACCTTCTCCCTACTATAGTCGTGGAGGATACAGATCACGTTCCAGATCTCGATCATACTCACCTCATCGCTATTAAAGCATGAAGATGAAGACTTTCTGAAACCTGCCCTAGAGTTGGGATATTGTTTGTGGACAATATTTTTTATTGTCTCCTGTTTAAAAAGTGAACAGTGCCTGGTGAAGTTAGGTGACTTTTACACCTTTTATGATGACTACTTTTGGTGGAGTTGAAATGCTGTTTTCATTCTGCATTTGTGTAGTTCGGTGCTTTGTTCAAAGTTAAGTGTTTTCAGAAAAGTATGTTTTACATGTATTTTTTTACAGTCTAAAATTTTGACTGCTGAGAAGTTTCTATTGTACAGAACTTCATTTAAATGGTTTTTCTACTGAATACAGGGTATTCTGAAGATTGAAGCCTGTGTGTAAAATGCTACCAAATGGCAAAAAGCAACAATAACGTTTGGTTTTTACTTTTCTTTCTAACATATCAATGCTTAGGAGAACTGTTCTGATTAGATTGTCAGTAGTAAATTAAAGAAAAAAATGCCCGTTTTCCTCGAGTCCATGAAACATACCATACTTAATATACCTGCAGTTAAGTGATAAAAATTACGCTCTGTAACTCTATACTGCTAGTGTTAAAAACTAAAGATCTTTCAATACAGCAAATGCTTAATGCTTATATAAATGTGACTTTGACAGCCTTTATGTAATCTGTATTATACATAGCAGGGAATAAGATGAGTTGCACAATGTATGCCTTAAAAAGGCTATTTCTTAAAGCTGTTAGAAGGGGATAATGGTATTTCAATTAGTAATCAGCAAGTGAAAATAATATTCCACCACAAATGTACTCTTGTTCTCTAGCTTTTAAGACTATATGGAAAAACTGGGTGGTTCAGAGTTTTGAGAAAAAAGAAGGGAACACTACACCTGTGTTGTGGATGATCTGAAGACTTTGCCTGTTCATTTTTTAAATACTAATTTCAGGTTCTTTGCTTACCAAAGGAGGCCCAATTTCACTCAAAAATTTTGAGAACTGTGTTTAAATAAATGCAAAGAAAAGAGTAAAAAGGAAAGAAAAAAAAAAGACCTTGCGAGGAGTTGGGGCAGGAACCTGAGGATTCCTCTACAGTGCTGACATGGATCTTGGGGTAGCTCTGGAGCCCCCCAGGGAAGTCAGTCTTCGTCTCGAATGGGGGCATGCACGTGCGCTTTCCTCCCGAGCTGTAGCAGCAGTGTCACGCTTCCGGTCGCGTGGATCAAGTGATCTGTGGCTTTTCCTCCAGGCTTTACCACGAGGCTATCCCAGAGGGCTGTCCCACATGCCGCCGAGGTGTGAGTCGAACCTCGGCGTGAAAGTCGAGGCAGTGCAGGGAAAACAGGTTCCTCTGGAATGGACTGAGACATCTAGGGGACTCTTGGAATGGTGGCACGACTCTGGAGTTCCTCTCGCATTTCCTGTGGAGAGCGCCTCCACTTGAGATGCGACGGAACGCCGGGAATTCTTTCCCGACGAAGCAGGGAAAGGATCCCACATCTCGAGCTACGAGGCGGAAAGGGGCTCCTCTGGATGTGGGCGGGACCCTCGTGCTTCCTATCGAGAGGAGACGGGTATGTCAGGGAACTTCTTGAGTGGCAGCAAGGGTGTGAAGGACCCTTTGGAAGTTCCAGAGGTTAGGTGTGATTAGCCTCCAGACGCTTCAGCGGAAATGGGCCTCATCTCGCCTGGAGGGGAGAACCTCCTGGATTTTCTCGAGTTGCGGCAGGTGCTCTCGACTTACGACGGGGACCTCAGGGACCCGCTCTGGTGGCCTCAGGAAAGGCCAGTCCCATGCGAGTTGCTCGGGGGCCTCTCGGGATTCCTCTACCATCGAGGCCGGGCCTAAGACCTTGTGTGGAGTCGGTGCCGGAACCTGAGGATTCTTCTGCAGTGCTGACATGGATCTTGGGGTACTTCTGGAGTCTCCCCAGGGGAGTCAGTCCTCGTTTGAGTGGGCGCATGCACGTGCGCTTACCTCCGGAGCTGTGGCAGCAGTGTCATGCTTCCCTTCGCCTGGATCAAGGGATCTGTGGCTTTCCCACGAGGCTTTCCCACAGGGCTATCCCACGTGCCACCGTGGTGTGAGTCGATCGATGGCTTGAAAGTCAACGCAGTGCAAGGAAAACAGGTTTCCCTGGAATGGACTGAGACATCTGGCGAATCTGGGAATGGTGGCACGACCCTGGACTTCCTCTCGACTTTCCTGTGGAGAGCGCCTCCTCTTGAGATGCGACGGGAACGCCGGGAATTCTTTCCCGACCACTCAGGGAAAGGATCCCTTCTCTCGAGCTAGGAGGCGGAAACGGTGCTCCTCTGTATGTGGGCGGGACTCTCGTGCTTCCTCTCGAGTGGAGACGGCTATGTCGGGAAATTCTGGATTTGCAGCAAGGGTGTAAAGGACCCTTTGGAAGTTCCAGAGGTTAGGTGTGATTAGCCTCGAGACGCCTCAGTGGAAATGGTCCTCATGTTGCCAGGGGGAGAACCGCCTGGATTTTCTCGAGTTGCGGCATGTGCTCTCGACTTTCGACGGGGACCTCAGGGACCCGCTCTGGTGGCCTCAGGAAAGGCCAGTCCCTATGCGAGTTGCTCGGGGGCCTCATCGATGCCAGGGACTAGACCTTGTGTGAGTCCTGGG
>NW_017200282.1:0-7049 GCF_001704415.2 Capra hircus
GAGAGAGAACTCCAGGATCGTGCCACCATTCCCAGAGTCCCCCAGATGTCTCAGTCCATTCCAGGGAAACCTGTTTTCCCTGCACTGCCTCCACCTTCAAGCCGAGGATCGACTCACACCACGGTGGCACATGGGACAGCCCTGTGGGAAAGCCTCGTGGGAAAGCCTCGAGAGAAGCCACAGATCCCTTGATCCACGCGAAGGGAATCGTGACTCTGCTGCTACAGCTCGAGAGGAAACCGCACGTTCATGCCCCACTCGAGACGAGGACTGACTCCCCTGGGGAGACTCCAGAAGTACCCCAAGATCCATGTCAGCACTGGAGAGGAATCCTCAGGTTCCGGCACTGCTGGGAGCCAGTGTGAGGAATCCTGCCATGACAAGGTCATGAGGAAGGAAGCTGACATATGCAAGGCGTGCTCAGACTTCAGGGACCCCTCTGCAAATTCCTAAGCACTACCCGGCTTTTTGTGCTCTGTTTTTCCCACTCTTCTGACATTTTCTGGAAAAATTCAATTCAGGGCTTTAGTCTTCTGCATTTGAAAGAGTGTTTCAATCCAAAAACCCCTCCGATGGCTTTCTAGCCTGCCTGCAGGACTCGTACAGCTGCGCATGTGATTGTTTTGAGGCCTCCTGACCGCAGGAGGCACAGGAAGCTTAAAACATCCTAGGAATGTAGGAGCTTCCGAGGAGTCAAAATCTTTAGAATAGGACTGATTAATGGTTTCATTTTTTGGGTCAATGCTTGCTGCCAAATTTTCATATCCTTTATTTTTAGATATAGTTGGTATATAGAAAAACAAGTAGTAGACCTGGTATTAGCAACATTAGATCTTTGAGTTAAGTACCTTCTTTGTTATATCCCACTCCACCTTTGTTCTATAGAGATGTAACTTTAATGCTTTAAGGAGATGCAGATTAAAAAAAAAAAAAACACTTCAGGGGAAACAAAATTAACATTCATTAAGGAAGAGAGCCAAAAAGTGTTAACAAGCCTCTTGGCCAAAAGATAATGTAAATCACCTGAGACCTTTTGTATACAAAATGATATACGGAAAGAATCTGGGTTGCGAACGCTACATAATTTTGTGTTACCCATTGATCTCCGTGTTTTATCAAAAGTATAAAAGGCCTTCTGAACAATAAAGGATGGGGCCAGTTTCTCGAACTAGTCTCTCGGCCTGGTTTCTTGGGACTCTGGCTCCCCCCATGTCTCTCTCTCTCTCTTCTTCTCTCCCTTCCCTCTCTCTGCTCTTTACTTTAACTTCAGGCTGAATCTCCATCTGGGGCGCGGAGGCTCGCCAGGTCTACTTACTTGCCCCGGCTGTTAAGACCCGCACGAAAGGGAGCTTAAGGCGAGGCACCTTAGATATTCAAGCGGGCGCCGGTGGCCCAACGTAGATGGTGCAAATTCCTTGTCTGGAATTTTATTGGCCTTCCGCGTAAACCAAGCTATTCAGCCCTCTTCCTCCACTTAATCTTCTTACTACACTATAGTTTCTTAATCTAATCTTACATTAATAAACAAACAAGTCTTTCCACGCCAACGCCGTCCACCCTTCGAATTCCCTGGATCCACCGGGGCTGGACCCCGGCAGGCACCGACTCCACACAAGGTCTTAGGCCCTGGCATCGACGGGAGAGGAATCCCGAGAGGCCCCCGAGCAACTCGCAAGGGGACTGGCCTTTCCTGAGGCCACCAGAGCGGGTCCCAGTGGTCCCGTCGTAAGGCGAGAGCACGTACCGCAACTCGAAAAAATCCAGGAGATTCTCCCTCCAGGGGAGATGAGGCCCATTTCCGCTAAGGCGTCTCGACTCTAAACACACCTAACCTCTGGAATTCCAAAGGATCCTTCACACCCTTGCTGCAACTCAAGAAGTTCCCCAACATACCCGTCTCCACACGAGAGGAAGCACGAGAGTCACGCCCACATCCAGAGGAGCCCCGTTTCTGCCTCCAAGTTCGAGAGGAGGGATCCTTTTGCTGCGTGGTCGGGAAAGAATTCCCGGCGTTCCCGTCGCATCTCAAGAGGAGGCGCTGTCGACACGAAAGGCGAGAGGAACTCCAGGGTCGTGCCACCATTCCCAGAGTCCCCCAGATGTCTCAGTCCATTCCAGGGAAGCCTGTTTCCCCCGGCACTGCCTCGACTTTCAAACCGAGGATCGACTGACACCACGGTGGCCACGTGGGACATCACTGGGGGAAAGCATCGTTGGAAAAGCCTGGTGGGAAAGCCTCATGGGAAAGCCTCGAGGGAAAGCCACAGATCCCTTGATCCAAGCGAAGGGAAGCGTGACACTGCTGCTACAGCTCGGGAGGAAAGCGGCTCTTGCATGTCCACACTCGAGACCAGGACTGACTCCCCTGGGGGAGACTACAGAAGTACCCCAAGATCCATGTCAGCCCTGGAGAGGAATCCTCAGGTTCCGGAACAGACTCCACACAAGGACTTAGGCCCCGGCATCGACGGGAGAGGAATCCGAGAGGCCCCCGAGCAACTCGTATGGGGACCTGCCTTTCCTGAGGCCACCAGAGCGGGGATCCTGATGTCCCCGGTTGTAAGTCGAGAGCACCTGCCCCAACTCGAGAAAATCCAGGAGGTTCTCCCTTCCAGGCGAGATGAGGCCCTTTCCGCTGAGGCGTCTCGAGGCTAATCACACCAAACCTCTGGAACTTCCAAAGGGCCCTTCACACACTTGCTAAAACTAAAGAAGTTCGGCCGACATACCCGTCTTCACTCGAGAGGAAGCACGAGAGTCCCGCCCACATCTAGAGGAACCCCGTTTCCGCCTCCTAGCACGAGAGGAGGTATCCTTTGCCTGATTGGTCGGGAAAGAATTCCCGGCGTTCCCGTCGCATCTCAAGAGGAGGCACTCTCCACAGGAAAGGCGAGCGGAACTCCAGGGTCGTGCCACAATTCCGCAGAGGTCCCCCAGATGTCTCAGTCCATTCCAGGGAAACCTGTTTCCCTACACTGCCTCGAATTTCAGGAACGAGGATCCCACTCACACCACGGTGGACGTGGGACAGCCGCTTTGGGAAATCCTTGAGGGAAAGCCACAGATCCCTTGATCCAAGCGAAGAGAAGCGTGACACTGCTGCTACAGCTCAGGAGGAAAGCGCACCTGCATGCCCCCACTCGAGACGAGGACTGACTCCCCTGGGGAGACTCCAGAAAGTACCCCAAGATCTATGTCAGCACTGGAGAGGAATCCTCAGGTTCCGGCACCGACTCCACACAAGGTCTTAGGCCCCGGCATCGGACGGCAGAGAAATCCCGAGAGGCCCCCGAGCAACTCGCATGGGGACTGGCCTTTCCTGAGGCCACCAGAGCAGGTCCCTGAGGACCCCGTCGTAAGTCGAGAGCACCTGCACCAACTCAAGAAAATGCAGGAGGTTCTCCCCTCCAGGGGAGAGGAGGCCCATTTCCTCTGAGGCATCCCGCAGGCTAATTAAAACCTAAACCTCTGGAACTTCCAAAGGGTCCTTCACACCCTTGCTACAACTCAAGAAGTTCCCCGACATACCCGTCTCCACTCGAGAGGAAGCACGAGAAGTCCCGCCCACATCCAGAGAGGAGCCCCGTTTCCCGCTCATAGCTCGAGAGGAGGGATCTTTCCCTGTGTGGTCGGGAAAGAATTCCTGGCGTTCCGGTCGCATCTCAAGAGGAGGCGCTCTCCACAGGAAAGGAGGAGAGGAACTCCGGGGTCGTGCCACCATTCCCAGAGTCCCCCAAGATGTCTCAGTGCATTCCAGGGAAACCTGTTTTCCCTGCACTGCCTCGACTTTCAAGGCGAGGATCGACTCACACCATGGTGGCACGTGGGACAACCCTGTGGGAAAGCCTCGTGGGAAAGCCCCGTGGGAAAGCCTCGAGGGAAAGCCACAGATCCCTTGATCCAAGCGAAGGGAAGCGTGACACTGCTGCTACAGCTCGGGAGGAAAGCGCACGTGCATGCCCCCACTCGAGACGAGGACTGACTCCCCTGGGGAGACTCCAGAAGTACCTCAAGTTCCATGTCAGCACTGGAGAGGAATCCTCAGGTTCCGGCACCGCGACTCCACACAAGGTCTTAGGCCCCGGCATCGACGGGAGAGGAATCCCGAGAGGCCCCGAGCAATTCGCATGGGGACTGGCCTTTTCCTAAGGCCACCAAACAGTGGGTCCCTGAGGTCCCCCATCGTAAGTGGAGAGCACCTGCACCAACTCAAGAAAATGCAGGAGGTTCTCCCCTCCCAGGGGAGAGTGAGGCCCATTTCCCTGAGGCGTCTCGAGGCTAATCACACCAAACCTCTGGAACTTCCAAAGGGTCCTTCACACAGTTGCTAAAACTAAAGAAGTTCGTCGACATACCTTCCCCCCCTCGAGAGGAAGCACGAGAGTCCCGCCCACATCCAGAGCCCCGTTTCCGCCTCATAGTTCCAGAGGAGGGATCCTTTCCCTACGTGTTCGGGTAAGTATTCCTGGCGTTCCCGTCGCATCTCAAGAGGAGGCGCTCTCCACAGGAAAGGCGAGAGGAACTCCAGGGTCGTGCCACCATTCCCAGAGTCCCCCAGATGCTCAGTCCATGCCAGGGAAACCAGTTTTCCCTGCACTGCCTCGACTTTCAAGCGAGGATCGACTCATACAACGGCGGCACGTGGGACAGCCCTGTGGGAAAGCCTCGGGAAAGCCTCATGGGAAAGCCTCGAGGTAAAGCCCCTGATCCCATGATCCACAAGAAGGGAAGCGTGACACTCGCTGCTACAGCTCGGGAGCGCACGTGCATGCCCCCACTCGAGACGAGGACTGACTCCCCTGGGAGACTCCAGAAGTACCCAAAGATCCATGTCAGCACTGGAGAGGAATCCTCAGGTTCCGGCACCGATTCCACACAAGATCTTAGGCCCCGGCATCGAGGGAGAGGAATCCCGAGAGGCCCCGAGCAACTCCCATGGGGACTGGCCTTTCATGAGGCCACCAGCGCGGGTCCCTCAGGTCCCCTTCGTAAGTCGAGAGCACCTGCCGCAACTTGAGAAAATTCAGGAGGTTCTCGCCTCCAGGCGAGATGAGCCCCATTTCCGATGAGGCGTCTGGAGGCTAATCACACCTAAGCTCTGGAACTTCCAAAGGGTACTTCACACCCTTGCTGCAACTCAAGAAGTTCCCCAACATACCCGTCTCCACTCGAGAGGAAGCACGAGAGTCCCGCCCACATACAGAGGAGCCCGGTTTCCGCCTCCTAGCTTGAGAGGTGGGATCCTTTCGCTGCGTGGTCGGGAAAGAATTCCCGGCGTTCCCGTCGCATTTCAAGAGGAGGCGCTCTCCACAGGAAAGGCGAGAGTAACTCCAGGGTCATGCTACCATTCCAGAGTCCCCCAGATGTCTCAGTCCATTCCAGAGAAACCTGTTTTCCCTGTACTGCCTCGACTTTCAAGCCGAGGATCGACTCACACCAAGGTGGCACGTGTGACAGCCCTGTGGGAAAGCCTCGTGGGAAAGCCACAGATCCCTTGATCCACGCGAAGGGAAGCGTGACACTGCTGCTACTGCTCGGGAGGAAAGCGCTCGTGCATGCCCCAATCGAGACGAGGACTGACTCCCCTGGGGAGACTCCAGAAGTACCCAAAGATCCATGTGGGCACTGGAGAGGAATACTCAGGTTCCGGAACCGACTCCTCACAAGGTCTTACGCCCGGCATTGAGGAGAGAGGAATCCCGAGAGGCCCCGAGCAACTCGCATGGGGACTGGCCTTTCCTGAGGCCACCAGAGCGGGTCCCCTGAGGTCCCCGTCGTAAGTCGAGAGCAGCTGCCGCAACTCGAAAAAATCCAGGAGGTTCTCCCCTCCAGGCGAGATGAGGCCCATTTCCGCTGAGGCGTCTTGAGGCTAAACACATCTAACATCTGGAACTTCCAAGGGGTCCTTCACACCCTTGCTGCAACTGAAGAAGTTCCCCGATATACCCATCTCCACTCGAGAGGAAGCACGAGAGTCCGCGGCACATCCCGAGGAGCCCCGTTTCTGCCTCCTAGCTCGAGAGGAGGGATCCTTTCCCTGCGTGGTCGGGAAAGAATTCCCGGTGTTCCCGTCGAATCTCAAGAGGAGGCGCTCTCCACAGGAAAGGCGAGAGGAACTCCAGGGTCGTGCCACCATTCCCAGAATCCTCAGATATCTCAGTCCATTACAGGGAAACCTGTTTTCCCTGCACTGCGTCGATTTCAAGCCGAGGATCGACTCACACAAACGGTGGCACGTGGGACCCCCTGTGGGAAAGCCGCATGGGAAAGCCTCCTGGGATAGCCTCGAGGGAAAGCCACATATCCCTTGATGCACGCGACGGGAAGCGTGACACTGCTGCTACAGCTCTTGAGGAAAGCGCACTTGCATGCCCCCACTCGAGACGAGGACTGACTCCCCTGGGGAGACTCCAGAAGTACCCCAAGATCCATGTCAGCACTGGAGAGGAATCCTCAGGTTCCGGCACCCACACTCCACACGAGGTCTTAGGCCCCGGCATCGACGGGAGAGGAATCCCGAGAGGCTCCCGAGCAACTCTCATGGCGACTGGCCTTTCCCGAGGCCACCAGAGCCTGTCCCTGAGGTTCCCATCGTAAGTCGAGAGCACCTGCCGCAACTCGAGAAAATCCAGGAGGTTCTCCCCTCCAGGCGAGATGAGGCCCATTTCCGCTGAGGCTTCTCGAGGCTAATCACACCTAACCTCTGGAACTTTCAAAGGGTTCACACCCTTGTTGCAACTCAAGAAGTTCCCCCACATACCCGTCTCGACTCGAGAGGAAGCACGAGAGTCCCGCCCACATCCAGAGGAGCCCCGTTTCCACTCCTAGCTGGAGAGGAGGGTTCCTTTCCCTGCGTGTTCAGGAAAGAATTCCTGGCCTTCCCATCGCAGCTCAAGAGGGGGCGCTCTCTACAGGAAAGGCGAGAGGAACTCCAGGGTCGTGCCACGATTCCAGAGTCCCCCAGATGTCTCAGTCACTCCAGGGAAACGTGTTTTCCTTGCACTGCTCGACTTTCAAGCCGAGGAATGACTCACACCACGGTGGCACGT
>NW_017200283.1:0-7049 GCF_001704415.2 Capra hircus
CTCAGCTCGCCTGGAGGGAGAACCTCCTAGATTTTTTCTAGTTGCAGCAGGTGCTCTCGACTTACGACGGGGACCTCAGGGACACGCTGTGGTGGCCTCAGGAAAGGGCCAGTCCCGATGCGAGTTGCTCTGGGCATCTCGGGATTCCTCTCCCGTCGATGTCGGAGCCTAAGACCTTGTGTGGAGTCGGTGCCGGAACCTGAGGATTCCTCTCCAGTGCTGACATGGATCTTGGGTACTTCTGGAGTCCCCCCGGGGTGTCAGTCCTCGTCTCGAGTGGGGCCATGCACGTGCGCTTTCCTCCGGAGCTGTAGCAGCAGTGTCACGCTTCCCTTCGCGTGGATCAAGGGATCTGTGGCTTTCCCTCGAGGCTTTCCCACGAGGCTTTCCCACAGGGCTGTGCCACGTGCCATTGTGGTGTGAGTCGATCCTCGGCTTGAAAGTCGAGGCAGTGCAGGGAATACAGGTTTCCCTGGAATGGACGA
Organism: Capra hircus; assembly: GCF_001704415.2. Classification (NCBI taxonomy): domain Eukaryota; kingdom Metazoa; phylum Chordata; class Mammalia; order Artiodactyla; family Bovidae; genus Capra; species Capra hircus. The sequence goes on from NW_017200283.1 coordinate 486, forward strand.
AGACATCTGGGGGACTCTGGAATGGTGGCACGACCCTGGAGTTCCTCTCGCCTTTCCTCTGGAGAGCGCCTCTTCTTGAGATGCGACGGGAACGCTGCGAATTCTTTCCCGACCACGCAGGGAAAGGATCAAACCTCTCGAGCGAAGAGGTGGAAACGGGGCTCCTCTGGATGGTGGGCGGGAACTCTCGTGCTTCCTCTCGAGTGGAGACGGTATGTCGGGAACTTCTTGAGTTGCAGCAAGGGTGTGAAGGACCCTTTGGAAGTTCCAGATGATAGATGTGATTAGACTCGAGACCATCAGCGGAAATGCGCTCATCTCGCCTGGAGGGGAGAACCTCCTGGATTTTTCTCGAGTTGCGGCAGGTGCTCTCGACTTACGACGGGGACCTCAGGGACCGCTCTGGCTGGCCTCAGGAAAGGCCAGTCCCCAAGCGAGTTGCTCGGGGGCTCTCCAGGATTCCTCTCCCAGTCGATGCCGGGGCCTAAGACCTTGTGGGGAGTCGGTGCCGGAACCTGAGGATTCCTCTCCAGTGCTGACATGGATCCTGGGTACTTCTGGAGTCTCCCCAGGGGAGTCAGTCTCTTGTCTCGATTGGAGACATGCACGTGCGCTTTCCTCCCGGAGCTGTAGCAGCAGTGTAACGACTCCCTTCGCGTGGATCAAGGGATCAGTGGCTTTCCTCGAGGCTTTCCCACGAGGCTTTCCCACGAGGCTTTCCCACAGGGCTGTGCCACGTGCCACTGTGTTGTGAGTCGATCCTCGGCTTGAAAGTCGAGGCAGTGCAGGGAAAACAGGTTCCCTGGAATGGAGTGAGACATCTGGGGAACTCTGGGAATGTGGCAGGACCCTGGAGTTCCTCTCGCCTTTCCTGTTGGAGATCGCCTCCACTTGAGATGTGACGGGAATGCCGGGAATTTTTTCCCGACCACGCAGGGAAAGGATCCCTCTCTCGAGCTAGCAGGCGGAAAAGGGGCTCCTCTGGATGTGGGCGGGACTCTCGTGCTTCCTCTCGAGTGGAGACGGGTATGTCGGGGAACTTCTTGAGTTGCAGCAAGGGTGTGAAGGACCCTTTGGAAGTTCCAGATGTTAGATGTGATTAGCCTCGAGATGCCTTAGCGGAAATGGGCCTCATCTCGCCTGGAGGGGAGAACCTCCTGGATTTTCTCGAGTTGCCGCAGGTGCTCTCGACTTACGACGGGGACCTCAGGGACCCGCTCTGTTGGCCTCAGGAAAGGCCAGTCCCCATGCGAGTTGCTCGGGTAGCCTCTCGGGTTTCCTCTCCCTTCGATGCCAGCGCCTAAGATCTTGTGTGCAGACGCTGCCGGAACCTGAGGATTCCTCTCCAGTGCAGACATGGATCTTGGTGTACTTCTGGAGTCTCCCCAGCGGAGTCAGTCTTCGTCTCGAGTGGGGGCAATGCACGTGCGCTTTCCTCCCGAGCTGTATCAGCAGTGTCAAGCTTCCCATCGCGTGGATCAATGGATCTGTGGCTTTCCATCGGAGGCTTTCCCACAAGGCTTTCCCCACGAGGCTTTCCTGCAGGGCTGTCCCACGTGCCACCGTGGTTTGAGTCGATCCTCGGCTTGAAAGTCGAGGCAGTGCAGGGAAAACAGGTTTCCCTGGAATGGTCTGAATCTTCTGGGGACTCTGGGAATGGTGGCTCGAAACTGGAGTTCCTCTCGCCTTTACTGTGGAGAGCGCCTCCTCTTGAGATGCGACGGGAACGCTGGGAATTCTTTCCTGACCACGCAGGGAAAGGATCCCTCCTCTCGAGCTACGAGGCGGAAACGGGGCTCCTCTGGATGTGCGGGGAACTCTCGTGCTTCCTCTCGAGTGGAGACAGGTATGTCGGGGATCTTCTTGAGTTGCAGCAAGGGTGTGAAGGACCCTTTGGAAGTTCAAGAGTTTAGGTGTGATTAGCCTGGAGACGCCTCAGCGGAAATGGGCCTCCTCTTGCCTGGAGGGGAGAACCTCCTGGATTTTCTCGAGTTGCGGCAGGTGCTCCCGACTTACGACGGCGACCTCAGGGACCTGCTCTGGTGGCCTCAGGAAAGGCCAGTCCCCTTGCGAGTTGCTCAGGGGCCTTTCGGGGGCCTCTTGGGTTTCCTCTCCCGTCGATGCTTGGGCCTAAAACCTTGTGTGGAGTCTGTGCCGGAAACTGAGGTTTCCTCTCCAGTGCTGACATGGATCTTTGGGTACTTCTGGAGTCTCCCCAGGGGAGTCAGACCTCGTCTCGAGTATGGGCATGCACGTCCCTTTCCTCCCGAGCTGTAGCAGCAGTGTCATGCTTCCCTTCGAGTGGATCAAGGGATCAGGGGCTTTCCCTCGAGCTTTCCCTCGAGGCTTTCCCACGAGGCTTTCCCACAGGGCTGTCCCACGTTCCACCGTGGTGTGAGTCGATCCTCGGCTTGAAAGTCGAGGCAGTGCAGGGAAACCAGGTTTCCCTGGATTGGACTGAGACATCTGGGGGACTCTGGGAATGTGGCACGAACCTGGAGTTCCTCTCACCTTTCCTGTGGAGAGCGCCTCGACTTGAGATGCGACGGGAACGCCGGGAATTCTTTCCCGACCACGCAGGGAAAGGATCCCTCCCCTCGAGCTAGGAGGCGGAAACGGGGGCTCCTCTGGATATGGGCGGGACTCTCGTGCTTCCTCTCGAGTGGAGTCGGGTATGTCGGGGAACTTCTTGAGTTGCAGCAAGGCTGTGAAGGACCCTTTGGAAGTTCCAGAGTTTAGGTGTGATTAGCCTTCGAGACGCCTCAGCGGAAATGGGCCTCATCTCGCCTGGAGTGGAGAACCTCCTGGATTTTCTCGAGTTGCGGCAGGTGCTCTCGACTTACGACGGGGACCTCAGGGACCCCTCTGGTGGACTCAGGAAAGGCCAGTCCCCATGTGAGTTGCTCCGGGGCCTCTCGGGATTCCTATCCCGTCGATGCCGGGGCCTAAGTCCTTGTGTGGTGTCGGAGCCGGGACCTGAGGATTCCTCATCCAGTGCTGACATGGATCTTGGGTATTTCTGGAGTCTGCCCAGGGGAGTCAGTCCTCGTCTCGAGAGGGGGCATGCACGTGCGCTTTCCTCCCGAGCTGTAGCAGCACTGTCACACTTCCCTTCGCGTGGATCAAGGGATCTGTGGCTTTCCCTTGAGGCTTTCCCTCGAGGCTTTCCCACGAGGCTTTCCCACGAGGCTTTCCCACAGGGCTGTCCCACGTGCCACCGTGGTGTGTGTCGATGTCGATCCTCGGCTTGAAAGTCGAGGCAGTGCAGGGAAAACAGGTTTCCCTGGAATGGACTGAGACATCTTGGGGACTCTGGGAACGGTGGCACGACCCTGGAATTCCTCTGCCTTTCCTGTGGAGAGCGCCTCCTCTTGAGATGCGACGGGAACGCCGGGAATTTTTTCCCAACCACGCAGGGAAAGGATCCCTCCTCTCGAGCTAGGAGGCGGAAACGGGGCTCCTCTGGATGTGGGCGGGACTCTCGTGCTTTCTCTCTAGTGGAGAAAGGTATGTCGGCGAACTTCTTGAGTTGCAGATATGGTGTGAAGGACCCTTTGGAAGTTCCAGAGGTTAGGTGTGATTAGCCTCGAGACGCCTCAGCAGAAATGGGCCTCATCACGCCTGGAAGGGAGAACCTCCTGGACTTTCTCGAGTTGTGGCAGGAGCTCTCGTCTTACGACGGGAACCTCAGGGACCCGCTCTGGTGGCCTCAGGAAAGGCCAGTCCCCATGCGAGTTGCTCAGGGGCCTCTCGGGATTCCTCTCCCTTCGATACCAGGGCCTAAGACCTTGTGTGGAGTCGGTGCCGGAACCTGAGGATTCCTCTCCAGGGCTGACATGGATCTTGGGTACTTCTGGAGTCTCCCCAGGGGAGTCAGTCCTTGTCTCGAGTGGGGGCATGCACGTGCGCTTTCCTCCCTAGCTGCAGCAGCAGTGTCACGGGTCCCTTCGGTGGATCAAGGGATCTGTGGCTTTCCCTCGAGGCTTTCCCACGAGGCTTTCCCACAGGGTTGTCCCACGTGCCACCATGGTGGGTGTCGAACCTCGGTTTGAAAGTCGAGGCAGTGCAGGGAAACAGGTTTCCCTGGAATGGCCTGAGATCATCTGGCGGACTCTGGGAATGGTGGCAAGACCCTGGAGTTCCTCTTGCCTTTCCTGTGGTTGCGCCTCTTCTTGAGATGCGACTGGAACGCCGGGAATTCTTTCCGGATAACGCAGGGAAAGGATCCTTCCTCTCGAGCTATGAGGGCAGAAACGGGCTCCTCTGGCTGTGGGCAAGACTCTCGTGCTTCCTTTTGAGTGGAGAGGGGTATTTCGGGGAACTTCTTGAGTTGCAGCTAGGGTTTGAAGGCCCCTTTGTTAGTTCCAGACGCTTGTTGATTAGCCTCGAGACGCCTCGTCGGATATGGGGCCACAATCTCGCCTGGAGGGGAGGAACCTCCTGGATTTTCTCGAGTTGCAGCAGGAGCTTTCGACTTACGACTTGGACCTCAGAGACCCGCTCTGGTGGCCTCATGAAAGGCCAGTCCCCATGCAAGTTCCTCAGGGGGCTTCTCGGGATTTCTCTCCCGTCGATGCCGGGGCCTAAGATCTTGTGTGGAGTCGGTGCCGGAACCTAAGGATTTCTCTCCTGTGCTGCAATGGATCTTGGGGTACTTCTGGAGTCTCCCCAGGGGAGTCAGTCCTCGTCTCGAGTGGGGGCATGCACGTGCGCTTTCCTCCGGAGCTGTAGCAGCAGTGTCACGCTTACATTTGCTTGGATCAAGGGGTCTGTGGCTTTCCCTCGAGGCTCTCCCACGAGGCTTTCCCACGAGGCTTTCCCACGAGGCTTTCCCACAGGGCTGTCCCACGTGCCACCGTGGGTGTGAGTCGATCCCGTGGCTTGAAAGTCGAGGCAGTGCAGGGAAAACAGTTTTCCCTGGAATGGACTGAGACATCTGGGGGACTCAGGGAATGGATGGCACGACCCTGCAGTTCCTCTCGCCTTTCCTGTGGAGAGCGCGTCCTCTTGAGATGCGACGGGAACGCCAGGAATTCTTTCCCAACCACGCAGGGAAAAGATCCCTCCTCTCGAACTAGGAGGCGGAAGCGGGGCTCCTCTTGATGTGAGCGGGACTCTCCGTGCTTCCTTTCGAGTGGAGACGGGAATGTCGGGGGAACTTCTTGAGTTGCAGCAAGGGTGTGAAGGACCCTTTAGAAATTCCAGATTTTAGATGTGATTAACCTCGGTACGCCTCAGCGGAAATGGGCCTCATCTCGCCTGGAGGGGAGAACCTCCTGGATTTTCTCGAGTTGCGGCAGGTTATCTTCGTCTTACGACGGGGACCTCAGGGACCCGCTCTGGTGGCCTCAGGAAAGGCCAGTTCCCATGCGGGGTTGCTGGGGGGCCTCTCGGGATTCCTCTCCCGTCGATGCCGGGGCCTAAGATCTTGTGTGGAGTCTGTGCCAAAACCTGAGGATTCCTCTCCATTGCCGACATGTATTCTTGGGGCACTTCTGGAGTCTCCCCAGGGGAGTAAGTCCTCGTCTCTGGGAGCATGCACGTGCGCTTTCCTCCGAGCTGTAGCAGCAGTGTTGAGCTTCCCTTCGCGCGAGAATCAAGGGATCTGTGGCTTTCCCTCGAGGCTTTTCCACGACGCTTTCCCACGCTTTCCCACCAGGCTTTCCCACAGTGATGTCCCACGTGCCACCGTGGTGTCAGTCGATCCTCGGTTTGAAAGTCGAGGCAGTGCCGAGGAAACAGGCTTCCCTGGAATGCACTGAGACATCTGGGGGACTCTAGGAATGGTGGCACGACCCTGGAGTTCCTCTCGCCTTTCCTGTGAAGAGCCCCCCCTCTTGAGATGCGACGGACGCCGGGAATTCTTTCCCGACGACGCAGGAAAGGATCCCACTTCTCGAGCAGGAGACAGAAACGGGCTCATCTGGATGTGGCCGGGACTCTCGTGCCCTGAGTGAGACGGGTATGTCCGGGAACTTCTTGAGTTGCAACAAGGCTGTGAAGGACCCTTTGGAAGTTCCAGAGGTTAGTGTGATTAGCCTCGAGTCGCCTCAGCGGAAATGGGCCCCATCTCGCCTGGAGGGACAACCTCCTGGGTTTTCTCGACTTGCGGCAGGTGCTCTCGACTTACGACGGGGGACCACAGGGACCACCTCTGGAGGCCTCAGGAAAGGCCAGTCCCCATGCGCGTTGCTCGGAGCCTTTCGGATTTCTCTCCCATCGATGCAGGTCCTAAGACCTTGTTGGAGTCGGTGCCGCGGAAACCTGAGTATTCCTCTCCAGTACTGACATGGATCTTGGGGTACTTCTGGAGTCTCCCCAGGGGAGTCAGTCCACGTCCCGAGTGGGCATGCACCGTGCGCTTTCCTCCCGAGCTGTAGCAGCAGTGTCACGCTTCCCTTCGCGTGGATCAAGGGATCTGTGGCTTTCCCTCGAGGCTTTCCCACGAGGCTTTCCCACGAGGCTTTCCCACAGGGCTGTCCCACGTGCCACCGTGGTGTAAGTCGATCCTCGGCTTGAAAGTCGAGGCAGTGCAGGGAAAACAGGTTTCCTGGAATGGACTGA
>NW_017200284.1:0-7049 GCF_001704415.2 Capra hircus
GGGAAAGAATTTCCAGCATTTTCCATCGCATCTCAAGAGGAGGCGCTCTCCACAGGAAAAGGCGAGAGGAACTGCAGGGTCGTGCCACCATTCCAAGAGTCCCCCAGATGTCTCAGTCCATTCCAGGGAAACCTGTTTTCCCTGCACTGCCTCGACTTTCAAGGCGAGGATCGACTCACATATCGGTGGCACGTGGACAGCCCTGTGGGAAAGCCTCGTGGGGAAGCCTCGTGGGGAAAGCCTCGAGGGAAAGCCTCAGATACCTTGATCCTCGCGAAGGGAAGCGTGACACTGCTGCTACAGCTCAGGAGGAAAGCGCGCACGTGCATGCCCCCACTCGAGACGAGGACTGACTCCCCTGGGGAGACTCCAGAAGTACCCCAAGATCCATGTCAGCACTGGAGAGGAATCCTCAGGTTCTGGCACCTGCTGGGAGCCAGCGTGAGGAATCCCGCCCGTGAGAAGGTCATGAGGAAGAAAGCTGACATACGCAAGGCGTGCTCAGATTTCAGGGACCCCTCTGCAAATTCCTAAGCACGTACCCCAACAAAAATCTGCCTCTTTTGTGCTCTGCTTTTCCACTCTTCTGACATTTTCTGGAAAAAGTCAATTCAGGGCTATAGTCTTCTGCATTTGAAAGAGTGTTTCAATCCAAAAACCCCTCCGATGGCTTTCTAGCCTGCCTGCAGGACTCGTACAGCTGCGCTTGTGATTGTTTGAGGCCTCCTGACAGCAGGAGGCACAGGAAGCTTAAAACATCGTAGGAATGTAGGAGCTTCCGAGGAGTCAAAATCTTTAGAATAGGACTGATTAAAGGTTTCATTTTTTGGGTCAATGCTTGCTGCCAAATTTTCATATCCTTTATTTTTAGATATAGTTGGTATATAGAAAAACAAGTAGTAGACCTGGTATTAGCAACATTAGATCTTTGAGTTAAGTACCTTCTTTGTTATATCCCACTGCACCTTTGTTCTATAGAGATGTAACTTTAATGCTTTAAGGAGATGCAGATTAAAAAAAAAAAACACTTCAGGGGAAACAAAATTAACATTCATTAAGGAAGAGAGCCAAAAAGTGTTAACAAGCCTCTTGGCCAAAAGATAATGTAAATTACATGAGACCTTTTGTATACAAAATGATATACGGAAAGAATCTGGGTTGCGAACGCTACATAATTTTGTGTTACCCATTGATCTCCGTGTTTTATCAAACCTATAAAAGGCCTTCTGAACAATAAAGGATGGGGGCCAGTTTCTCGAACAAGTCTCTCGGCCTGGTTTCTTGGGACTCTGGCTCCCCCCATGTCTCTCTCTCTCTCTTCTTCTCTCCCCTTCCCTCTCTCTGCTCTTTACTTTAACTTCAGGCTGAATCTCCATCTGGGGCGCGGAGGCTCGCCAGGTCTACTTACTTGCCCCGGCTGTTAAGACCCGCACGAAAGGGAGCTTAAGGCGAGGCACCCTTAGATATTCAAGCGGGCGCCGGTGGCCAACGTAGATGGTGCAAATTCCTTGTCTGGAATTTTATTGGCCTTCCGCGTAAACCAAGTTATTCAGCCCTCTTCCTCCACTTAATCTTCTTACTACACTATAGTTTCTTAATCTAATCTTACATTAATAAACAAACAAGTCTTTCCACGCCAACGCCGTCCATCCTTCGAATTCCCTGGATCCACCGGGGCTGGACCCCGGCAGGCACCGACTCCACACAAGGTCTTAGGCCCTGGCATCGACGGGAGAGGAATCCCGAGAGGCCCCGAGCAACTCGCATGGGGACTGGCCTTTCCTGAGGCCACCAGAGCGGGTCCCAGTGGTCCCCGTCGTAAGGCGAGAGCACGTACCGCAACTCGAAAAAATCCAGTAGATTCTCCCCTCCAGGGGAGATGAGGCCCATTTCCGCTGAGGCGTCTCGAGGCTAATATCACCTAACCTCTGGAACATCCAAAGGGTCATTCACACCCTTGCTGCAACTCAAGAAGTTCCCCGACATACCCATCTCCAATTGAGAGGAAGCACGAGAGTCCCGCTCACATCCAGAGGAGCCCCGTTTCCGCCTCCTAGCTCGAGAGGAGGGATCCTTTCCCTGCGTGGTCGGGATAGAATTCCCGGCGTTTCCATCGCAAGTCAAGAGGAGGCGCTCTCCACAGGAAAGGCGAAGAGGAACTCCAGGGTAGTGCCACCATTCCCAGAGTCCCCCAGATGTCTCAGTCCATTTCAGGGAAACCTGTTTCCCTACACTGCCTCGACTTTCAAGCCGAGGATCGACTCACACCACGGTGGCACGTGGGACAGCCCTGTGTGAAAGCCTGGTGGGAAAGCCTCGTGGGGAAAGCCTCATGGGAAAGCCTCGAGGTAAAACCACAGATGCTTTGATCCACGCGAAGGGAAGCGTGACACTGCTGCTTCAGCTTGGGAGGAAAGCACACTTGCATGCCCCCACTCGAGACGAGGACTGACTCCCCTGGGGAGACTCCAGAAGTACCCCAAGATCCATGTCAGCACTGGAGAGGAACCCTCACTTTACGGCACCGACTCCACAAAGGTCTTAGGCCCCAGCATCGACGGGAGAGGAATCCCGTGAGTCTCCCCGAGCAACTCGCATGGGGACTGGCCTTTCCTGAGGCCAACAGAGCGGGTGCCTGAGGACCCCGTCCTAAGTCGAGAGCACCTGCAGCAACTCGAGAAAATCCAGGAGGTTCTCCCCTCCAGGCGAGATTGAGGCCCATTTCCTCTGAGGCGTCCCCAGGCTAATCACACCTAAACTCTGGAACTTCCAAAAACGTCCTTCACATCCTTTCTGCAACTCAAGAAGTTCCCTGACATAACCCGTCTCCACTCGAGAGGAAGCACGAGAGTCCCCGCCCACATCCAGAGGAGCCCCGTTTCCGCCTCATAGCTCGAGAGGAGGGATCCTTTCCCTGCGTGGTCGGGAAAAGAATTCTCGGCGTTCCCGTCGCTTCTCAAGAGGCGACGCTTTACACTAGGAATGGCGTGAGGAACTCCAGGGTCATTCCACCATTCCCAGAGTCCCCCAAATGTCTCAGGCCATTCCAGGGAAACCTGTTTTCCCTGCACTGCCTCGAATTTCAAGCCGAGGATCGGACTCACACGACGGTGGCACGTGGGACAGCCCTGTGGGAAAGCCTCTTGGGAAAGTCTCCTGGGAAAGCCTCGAGGGAAAGCCACAGATCCTTGATCCACGCGAAGGGGAGCGTGACACTGCTGCTACAGCTCCGGGAGGAAAGTTCCCGTGCATGCCCTTACTCGGGAGAAGGACTGACTCCCCTGTGGAGACTCCAGAAGTACCCCAAGATCCATGTCAGCACTGGAGAGGAATTCTCAGGTTCCGGCACCCGACTCCCCACAAGGTCTTAGGCCCCGGCATCGATGGGAAAGGAATCCTGAGAGGCACCAGAGGCAACTCGCATGGGGGACTGGCCTTTCCTGAGGCCACCAGAGCGGGTCCCTGAGGTCCCCGTCGTAAGTCGAGAGCACCTGCCGGCAACTCGAGAAAAATCCAGGAGGTTCTCCCTCCAGGCGAGATGAGGCCCATTTCCGCTGAGGCCGTCTCGAGGCTAATCACACCTAACCTCTGGAACTTCAAAAGGTTCCTTCACACCCTGGCTGCAACTCAAGAAGTTCTGCGACATTCCCGTCTCCACTCGAGAGAAAGCACGAGAGTACCGCCTACATCCAGAGGAGCCCCGTTTCCGCCTCCTAGCTTGAGAGGAGGGATCCTTTCCCTGCGTGGTCGGGAAAGAATTCCCCGTGTTCCCGTCGCATCTCAAGAGGAGGCGCTCTCCACAGGAAAGGCGAGAGGAACTCCAGGTTCGTGCCACATTCCCAGAGTACCCCAGATGTCTCAGTCCATTCCAGGGAAAGCTGTTTTCCCTGCACTTCTCGACTTTCAAGCCGAGGATCGACTCACACCACGGTGGCACGTGGGACAGCCATGTGGGAAAACTTCGTGGGAAAGCCTCGTGGGAAAGCCTCGAGGGAAAGCCCCTGATCCCTTGATCCCACGCGAAGGGAAGCGTGACACTGCTGCAACAGCTCGGGAGGAAAGCGCAAGTGGCAAGCCCCCACTCGAGACGAGGACTGACTCCCCTGGGAGACTCCAGAAGTACCCCAAGATCCACGTAAGCCACTGGAGAGGAATCCTCAGGTTCCGGCATCCACTCCACACAATATCTTAGGACCCGGCATCAACGGGAGAGGAATCCCGAGAGGTCCCCGAGCAACTCGCATGGGGGACTGGCCTTTCATGAGGCCACCAGAGCGGGTCCCTGAGGGTCCCCGTCGTACGTCGAGAGCACCTGCCGCAACTCGAGAAAAATCCAGGAGGTTCTCCCCTCCAGGCGAGATGAGGCCCATTTCCGCTGAGGCGTCTCTAGGCTAGTCACACCTAACCTTTGGAACTTCCAAAGGGTCCTTCACTCCCTTGCTGCAACTCAAGAAGTTCCCTGACATACCCGTCTCCACTCGAGAGGAAGCACGAGAGTCCTGCCCACATCCAGAGGAGCCCCGTTTCCACCTCCTAGCCTGAGAGGAGGGATTCTTTCCCTGCGTGGTCGGGAAAGAATTCCCGGCGTTCCCGTCGCATCTCAAGAGGAGGCGCTCTCCACAGGAAAGGCGAGAGGAACTCCAGGATCGTGCCACATTCCCAGAGTCTCCCAGATGTCTCAGTCCATTCCAGGGAAACCTGTTTTCCCAGCACTGCCTCGACTTTCAAGCCGAGGATCGACTCACACCACGGTGACTCGTGGGACAGCCCTGTGGGAAAGCCTCGTGGGAAAGCCTTGTGGGAAAGCCTCGAGGGAAAGCCACAGATCCCTTGATCCACGCGAAGGGAAGCGCGACACTGCTGCTACAGCTCGAGAGGAAAGCGCAGGTGCATGCCCCCACTCGAGACGAGGACTGACTCCCCTGGGGAGACTCCAGAAGAACCCCAAGATCCACGTAAGCACTGGAGAGGTATCCTCAGGTTCCGGCACCCACTCCACACAATATCTTAGGCCCCGGCATCGACGGGAGAGGAATCCCGAGAGGTCCCCGAGCAACTCGCATGGGGACTGGCATTTCCTGAGGCCACCAGAGCGGGTCCTTGAGGTCCCCCGTCGTAAGTTGAGAGCACCTGCCGCAACTCGAGAAAATCCAGGAGGTTCTCCCCTGCAGGCGAGATGAGGCCCATTTCCGCTGAGGCGTCTCGAGGTTAATCACACCTAAACTCTGGAACTTCCAAAGGGTCCTTCACACCCTTGCTGCAACTCAAGAAGTTCCCCGTCATACCCGTCTCCACTCGAAAGGAAGTACAAGAGTCCCGCCCACATCCAGAGGAGCCCCGTTTCCGTCTCCTAGCTCGATAGGAGGTATCCTTTCCCTGCGTGCTCGGGAAAGAATTCCCGCCGTTCCCGTCGCATCTCAGAGGATGTGCTCTCCCAGGAAAGGCGAGAGGAACTCCAGGGTCGTGCCACCATTCCCAGAGTCCCCCAGATGTCTCAGTCCATTCCAGGGAAATCTGTTTTCCCTGCACTGCCTCGAATTTCAAGCCGAGCATCGACTCACACCAAGGTGGCACGTGGAACAGCCCTGTGGGAAAGCCTCGTGGGAAAGACTCGTGGGAAAGCCTCGAGGAAAGGCACAGATTCCTTGATCCACGCGAAGGGAAGCGTGACAATTCTACTACAGCTCGGGAGGAAAGTGCACGTGCATGCCCCCACTTGAGACGAGGACTGACTCCCCTGGGGAGACTCCAGAAGTACCCCAAGATCCATGTCAGCACTGGAGAGGAATCCTCAGGTTCCGGCACCGACTCCACACAAGGTCTTAGGTCCCGGCATCGACGGGAGAGGAATCCCGAGAGGCCCCCGAGCAACTCGCATGGGGACTGGCCTTTCCTGTGGCCACCAGAGCAGGTCACTCAGGTCCCCGTCATAAGTCGAGAGCACCTGACCCAACTCAAGAAAATTCTGGAGGTTCTGCCCTCCAGGTGAGATGAGGCCCATTTCAGCCTAGGCGTCTCGAGGCTAATCACACCTAACCTCTGGAAATTCCAAAGGGTCCTTCACACCCTTGCTGCAACTCAAGAAGTTCCCCAATATACCCGTCTCCACTCGAGAGGAAGCACGAAGGTCCATCCCACATCCAGAGGAGCCCCGTTTCTGCCTCCTAGCTCGAGAGGAGGGATCCTTTCCCTGCGTGGTCGGGAAAGAATTCCCGGCGTTCCCGTCGAATCTCAAGAGGAGGCGCTCTTCACAGGAAAGGCCAGAGGAACTCGAGGGTCGTGCCACCATTCACAGAGACCCCCAGATGTCTCAGTCCATTCCAGGGAAACCTGTTTTCCCTGCACTGCCTCGACTTTCAAGCCGAGGATCGACTCATACCACGGTGGCACGTGGGACAGCCGTGTGGGAAAGCCTCGTGGAAAGCCTCGTTGGGAAAGCCTCGAGGAAAGCGCCTGATCCCTTGATCCACGCGAAGGGAAGCGTGACACTGCTGCTACAGCTCTGGAGGAAAGCACACGTGCATGACCCCACTCGAGACGAGGACTGACTCCCCTATGGAGACTCCAGAAGTACCCCAAGATCCATGTCGGCACTGGAGAGAATCCTCACGTTCCGGCACTGACTCCACACAAGGTCTTAGGCCCCAGCATCGACGGGAGAGGAATCCCGAGAGGCCCCGAGCATCTCGCATGGGGACTGGCCTTTCCTGAGGCCACCAGAGCGTGTCCCTGAGGTCCCCATCGTAAGTCGAGAGCACCTGCCGCAACTCGAGAAAATCAAGGAGGTTTTCCCCTCCAGGCGAGATGAGGCCCATTTTCTGCTGAGGCGTCTCGAGGCTAATCACACCTAAACTCTGGAATATCCAAAGGGTCCTTCACACCCTTGCTGCAACTCAAGAAGTTCCCCGACATACCAGTCTCCACTAGAGAGGAAGCACGAGAGTCCCGCCCACATCCAGAGGAGCCCGTTTCCGCCTCCTAGATCGAGAGAGAGAGGATTGTGCGTTCGGGAAAGAATTCCCGGCGTTCCCGACGCATCTCAAGAGGAG
>NW_017200285.1:0-7047 GCF_001704415.2 Capra hircus
CCTCGTGGGAAAGCCTCGCGGGAAAGCCACAGATCCTTGATCCACGCGACGGGAAGCGTGACACTGCTTTACAGCTCGGGAGGTAAGCGCACGTGCATACCCGCACTCGAGACGACGAGTGACTCCCCTGGGGAGACTCCAGAAGTACCCAGGATCCATGTCAGCACTGGAGAGGAATCCTCAGGTTCCGGCACCGCTCCAAACAAGGTCTTAGGCCTGGCATCGAAGGGAGAGGAATCCGAGAGGCCCCGAGCAACTTGCATGGGGACTGGCCTTTCCTGAGGCCACCAGAGCGGGTCCCTGAGGTCCCCTCGTAGTCGAGAGCACCTGCCACAACTCGAGAAAATCCAGGAGGTTCTCCCTTCCAGGCGAGATAAGGACCATTTCCGCTGAGGTGTCTCAAGGCTAATCACACCTAACCTCTGGAACTTACAAAGGGTCCTTCACACCCTTGCTGCAACTCAAGAAGATCCCCAACATACCCGTCTCCACTCGAGAGGAAGCACGAGAGTCCGCCCAAAATTCAGAGGAGCCCCGTTTCCGCCTCCTAGCTCGAGAGGAGGATCCTTTCCATCAGTGATCGGAAAGAGTTCCCAGTGTTTCCGGTGCATCTCAAGAGGAGGCGATTCCACAGGAAAGGCGAGAGGAACTCCAGGGACGTGCCACCATTCCCTAAGTCCCCCAGATGTCCCAGTCCATTCCAGGGACACCTGTTTTCCCTGCACTGCCTCTACTTTCAAGCCGAGGATCGACTCACACCACTGTGGCACGTGGGACAGCCCTGTGGGAAAGCCTCGTGGAAAGCCTCGAGAGAAAGCCTCGTGGGAAAGCCTCGGGAAGCCACAGTTGCTTTGATTCACGCGAACGGAAGTGTGACACTGCTGCTACATCTCGGAAGGAAAGCGCACGTGCATGCCCCCACTCGATACGAGGACTGACTACCCTGGAGAGACTCCAGAAGTACCCCAAGATCCACATCAGCACTGGCGAGGAATCCTCACGTTCCGGCACCGACTCCAAACAAGGTTTTAGGCCCCTGCATCGACGGGAGAAGAATCCGAGAGGCCCCGAGCAACTAGCATGGGTACTGGCCTTTCCTGAGGCCATCAGAGCGGTCCCTGAGGTCCCCGTCATAAGTCGAGAGCAACTGCCGCAACTCGATAAAATCCAGGAGGTTCTCCCCTCCAGGCGAGATGAGGCCCGTTTCCTCTGAGGCGTCCCCAGGCTAATCACACCTAACCTCTGGAACTTCGAAAACGTCCTTCACATCCTTGCTGCAACTCAAGAAGTTCCCCGACATACCCGTCTCCACTCGAGAGGAAGCACGAGAGTCCCGCCCACATCCAGAGGAGCCCCGTTTCCGCCTCATAGCACGAGAGAGGGATCCTTTCCCTGCATGGTCGGGAAAGAATTCCCGGCGTTCCCGTCGCATCTCAAGAGGGTAGGCTTTCCACAGGAAAGGCGTCAGGAACTCCAGGGTCCTTCCACCATTCCCAGAGTCGCCCAGATGTCTCAGGCCATTCCAGGGAAGCCTGTTTTCCCGGCACTGCCTCAAATTTCAAGCGAGGATCGACTCACACCATGGTGGCACGTGGATAGCGCTGTGGTAAAGCCTCGTGGGAAAGCCTGGTGGGAAAGCCTCTAGGGAAAGCCTCGAGGGAAAGCCACTGTTCCCTTGATTCACGCGAAGGGAAGCATGACACTGCTGCTACAGCTCGGAGGTAAGCGCTCGTGCATGCCCCCACTCGAGACGAGGACTGACTCCCCTGGGAGACTCCAGAAGTACCCCAATAGCCAAGTCAGCACTGGAGAGGAATCCTCAGGTTCCGGCACCGACTCCAAACAAGGTCTTAGGCCCGGCATCGACGGTAGTGGAATCCCGAGATGCCCCGAGCAACTCGCATGGGGACTGGCCTTTCTGAGGCCACCAGAGCGGGTCCCTGAGGTCCCCGTCGTAAGTCGAGAGCACCTGCCGCAACTCGAGAAAATCCAGGAGGTTCTCCCCTCCAGGCGAGATGAGGCCCATTTCCGCTGAGGCGTCTCGAGGCTAATCACACGTAACCTCTGGAACTTCCAAAGGGTCCTTCACACCCTTGCTGCAACTCAAGAAGTTCCCCGACATACCCGTCTCCACTCGAGAGGAAGCACGAGTGTCCCACCCACATCCAGAGGAGCCCTGTTTCCGCCTCATAGCTCGAGAGCATTGATCCTTCCCCTGCATGGTCGGAAAAGAATTCACGGCGTTTCCAACGCATCTTAAGTGGAGGCGCTCTCCACAGGAAAATAGAGAGGACTCCAGGGTCGTGCCACCATTCCCAGAGTCCCCCAGATGTCTCAGTCCATTCCAGGGAAACCTTTATTCCCTGCACTGCCTCGACTTTCAAACGCAGGATCGACTCACACCACAGTGGCACGTGGACAGCCTGTGGGAAAGCCTCGTGGGAAGCTCGGGGAAAGCCACAGATCCCTTGATCCATGCGAAGGAAGCGTGACACTGCTGCTACAGATCGGGAGGAAAGCGCACGTGCATGCCCCCAGTGAGTAGCGGACTGACTGCCCTGAGAGACTCCAGAAGTACACCAAGATCCATGTCAGCACTGCAGAGGAATCCTCAGGTTCCAGCACCGACTCCACACAAGATCTTAGGCACCGGCATCGAAGGGAGAGGAATCCCGAGAGGCCCCGAGCAACTCGCATGGACTGGCCTTTCCTGAGGCCTCCAGAGCGGGTCCCTGAGGTCCCCGTCGTAAGTGAGAGCACCTGCCGCAACTCGAGAAAATCCAGGAGGTTCTCCCTCCAGGCGAGATGAGGCCCATTTCCGCTGAGGCGTCTCGAGGCTAATCACATCTAACATCTGGAACTTCCAAAGGGTCCTTCACACCCTTGCTGCAACTCAAGAAGTTCCCCGACATACCGGTCTCCACTCAAGAGTAACATGAGAGTCCCGCCCATTTCCAGAGTGGCCCCGTTTCCGACTGCTAGCTCGAGAGGAGGATCCTTTCCCTGCGTGGTCGGGAAAAGAATTCCTAGCATTCCTGTCGCATCTCAAGAGGAGCGCTCTCCACAGGAAAGACGAGAGGAACTCCAGGATCAGGCCCCATTCCCAGAGTCCCCCTGATTTCTCAGGCCATTGCAGGGAAACCTGTTTTCCCTGCACTGCCTCGACTTTCAAGGGAGGATCGACTCACACCACGTGGCACGTGGGACAGCCCTGTGGGAAGCCTCGTGGGAAAGCCCTGTGGGAAAGCCTCGAGGGAAAGCCCCTGATCCCTTGATCCACGCAAAGGGAAGCGTGACACTGCTGCTTCGCTCGGAGGAAAGCGCACGTGCATTCCCCCCACTCGAGACGACGACTGACTCCCCTGGGAGACTCCAGAAGTACCCCAAGATCCATCTCAGCACTGAGAGGAATGCTCAGGTTCCGGCACCTACTCCACACAAGATCTTAGGCCCCGGCATCCACTGGAGAGGAATCCGAGAGGCCCCGAGCAACTCGCATGGGACTGGCCTTGCCTGAGGCCACCAGAGCGGGTCCCCTGAGGTCCCCGTCGTAAGTCGAGAGCACCTGCCGCAACTCGAGAAAATCCAGGAGGTTCTCCCCTCCAGGCGAGATGAGGCCCATTTCCGCTGAGGCGTCTCGAGGCTAATCACACCTAAACTCTGGAACTTCCAAAGGGTCCTTCACACCCTTGCTGCAACTCAAGAAGTTCCCCGACATACCCGACTACACTCGAGAGGAAGCACGAGAGTCCCGCCCACATCCAGAGGAGCCCCGTTTCCGCCTCCTAACTCGAGAGGAGGGATCCTTTCCCTGCGTGGTCGCGGGAAAGAATTCCCGGCGTTCCCGTCACACCTCAAGTGGAGGCGCTCTCCACAGGAAAGGCGAGGAACTCCCGGGTTGTGCCACATTCCCAGAGTCCCCCAGATGTGTCAGTCCATTCCAGGGAAACCTGTTTTCCCTGCACTGCCTCGACTTTCAAGCGAGGATCGACTCACACCTCGGTGGCACGTGGACAGCCCTGTGGGAAGGCCTCGTGGGAAAGCCTCGAGGGAAAGCCACAGATCCCTTGATCCACGCGACGGGAAGCGTGACACTGCTGTTACAGCTCGGGAGGTAAGCGCACGTGCATACCCCACTCGAGACGACGAGTGACTCCCCTGGGAGACTCCAGAAGTACCCCAGGATCCATGTCAGCACTGGAGAGGAATCCTCAGGTTCCGGCACCGACTCCAAACAAGGTCTTAGGGCCTGGCATCGAAGGGAGAGGAATCCGAGAGGCCCCGAGCAACTTGCATGGGGACTGGCCTTTCCTGAGGCCACCAGAGCGGGTCCCTGAGGTCCCCGTCGTTAGTCGAGAGCACCTGCCACAACTCGAGAAAATCCAGGAGGTTCTCCCTTCCAGGCGAGATAAGACCATTTCCGCTGAGGTGTCTCAAGGCTAATCACACCTAACCTCTGGAACTTACAAAGGGTCCTTCACACCCTTGCTGCAACTCAAGAAGATCCCCAACATACCCGTCTCCACTCGAGAGGAAGCACGAGAGTCCGCCCAAATTCAGAGGAGCCCCGTTTCCGCCTCCTAGCTCGAGAGGAGGGATCCTTTCCATCAGTGATCGGGAAAGAGTTCCCAGTGTTTCCGGTGCATCTCAAGAGGAGGCGATCTCCACAGGAAAGGCGAGAGGAACTCCAGGGACGTGCCACCATTCCCTAAGTCCCCCAGATGTCCCAGTCCATTCCAGGGACACCTGTTTTCCCTGCACTGCCTCTACTTTCAAGCCGAGGATCGACTCACACCACTGTGGCACGGACAGCCCTGTGGGAAAGCCTCGTGGGAAAGCCTCGAGAGAAAGCCTCGTGGAAAGCCTCGAGGGAAGCCACAGTTGCTTTGATTCACGCGAACGGAAGTGTGACACTGCTGCTACATCTCGGAAGGAAAGCGCACGTGCATGCCCCCACTCGATACGAGGACTGACTACCCTGGAGAGACTCCAGAAGTACCCCAAGATCCACATCAGCACTGGCGAGGAATCCTCACGTTCCGGCACCGACTCCAAACAAGGTTTTAGGCCCCTGCATCGACGGGAGAAGAATCCCGAGGCCCCGAGCAACTAGCATGGTACTGGCCTTTCCTGAGGCCATCAGAGCGGTCCCTGAGTCCCCGTCATAAGTCGAGAGCAACTGCCGCAACTCGATAAAATCCAGGAGGTTCTCCCTCCAGGCGAGATGAGGCCCGTTTCCTCTGAGGCGTCCCCAGGCTAATCACACCTAACCTCTGGAACTTCGAAAACGTCCTTCACATCCTTGCTGCAACTCAAGAAGTTCCCCGACATACCCGTCTCCACTCGAGAGGAAGCACGAGAGTCCCGCCCACATCCAGAGGAGCCCCGTTTCCGCCTCATAGCACGAGAGGAGGGATCCTTTCCCTGCATGGTCGGGAAAGAATTCCCGGTTCCCGTCGCATCTCAAGAGGGTAGGCTTTCCACAGGAAAGGCGTCAGGAACTCCAGGCGTCCTTCCACCATTCCCAGAGTCGCCCAGATGTCTCAGGCCATTCCAGGGAAGCCTGTTTTCCCGGCACTGCCTCAAATTTCAAGCCGAGGATCGACTCACACCATGGTGGCACGTGGATAGCGCTGTGGTAAAGCCTCGTGGGAAAGCCTGGTGGGAAAGCCTCTAGGAAAGCCTCGAGGGAAAGCCACTGTTCCCTTGATTCACGCGAAGGGAAGCATGACACTGCTGCTACAGCTCGGGAGTAAGCGCTCGTGCATGCCCCCACTCGAGACGAGGACTGACTCCCCTGGGGAGACTCCAGAAGTACCCCAATAGCCAAGTCAGCACTGGAGAGGAATCCTCAGGTTCCGGCACCGACTCCAAACAAGGTCTTAGCCCGGCATCGACGGTAGTGGAATCCCGAGATGCCCGAGCAACTCGCATGGGACTGGCCTTTCTGAGGCCACCAGAGCGGGTCCCTGAGGTCCCCGTCGTAAGTCGAGAGCACCTGCCGCAACTCGAGAAAATCCAGGAGGTTCTCCCCTCCAGGCGAGATGAGGCCCATTTCCGCTGAGGCGTCTCGAGGCTAATCACACCTAACCTCTGGAACTTCCAAAGGTCCTTCACACCCTTGCTGCAACTCAAGAAGTTCCCCGACATACCCGTCTCCACTCGAGAGGAAGCACGAGTGTCCCACCCACATCCAGAGGAGCCCTGTTTCCGCCTCATAGCTCGAGAGCATTGATCCTTCCCCTGCATGGTCGGAAAAGAATTCACGGCTTTCCAACGCATCTTAAGTGGAGGCGCTCTCCACAGGAAAATAGAGAGGACTCCAGGGTCGTGCCACCATTCCCAGAGTCCCCCAGATGTCTCAGTCCATTCCAGGGAAACCTTTATTCCCTGCACTGCCTCGACTTTTCAAACGAGGATCGACTCACACCACAGTGGCACGTGGGACAGCCCTGTGGGAAAGCCCTCGTGGGAAAGCCTCGAGAGGAAAGCCACAGATCCCTTGATCCATGCGAAGGGAAGCGTGACACTGCTGCTACAGATCGGGAGAAAGCGCACGTGCATGCCCCCAGTGGAGTAGCGGACTGACTGCCCTGAGAGACTCCAGAAGTACACCAAGATCCATGTCAGCACTGCAGAGGAATCCTCAGCGTTCCAGCACCGACTCCACACAAGATCTTAGGCACCGGCATCGAAGGGGAGAGGAATCCCGAGAGGCCCCCGAGCACTCGCATGGGACTGGCCTTTCCTGAGGCCTCCAGAGCGGTCCCTGAGCGTCCCCGTCGTAAGTTGAGAGCACCTGCCGCAACTCGAGAAAATCCAGGAGGTCTCCCCTCCAGGCGAGATGAGCCATTTCCGCTGAGGCGTCTCGAGGCTAATCACATCTAACATCTGGAACTTCAAAGGGTCCTTCACACCCTTGCTGCAACTCAAGAAGTTCCCCGACATACCGGTCTCCACCAAGGAGTAACATGAGAGTCCGCCCATTTCCAGAGTGGCCCCGTTTCCGACTGCTAGCTCGAAGGAGGGATCCTTTCCCTGCCGTGG
>NW_017200286.1:0-7047 GCF_001704415.2 Capra hircus
ATGTCGGGAACTTCTTGAGTTGTAGCAAGGTGTGAAGGACCCTTGTGAAGTTCCAGAGGTTAGGTTTAATTAGCCTGGGGACGCCTCAGAGGAAATGGGCCTCATCTCCCTGGAGGGGAGAACCTCCTGCATTTTCTTGAGTTGGTGCAGGTGTCTCGACTTACGACGGGGTCCTCAGGGACCCGCTCTCGTGGCCTCAGGAAAGGCCAGTCCCCATGCGAGTTGCTCGGGGGCCTCTCGGGATTTCTCTCCCGTCGATGCCGGGGCCTAAGACCTTGTGTGGAGTCGGTGCCGGAACCTGAGGATTCCTCTCCAGTGCTGACATAGATCTTGGGGTACTTCTGGAGTCTCCCAGGGGAGTCAGTCCTCGTCTCGAGTGGGGGCATGCAGGTGCGCTTTCCTCCTGAGCTGTAGCAGCAGTGTCAGGCTTCTCTTCGCATGGATCAAGGGATCTGTGCTTTCCTCAAGGATTTCCCAAAGGGCTGTCCACGTGCCACCGTGGTGTGAGTGGATCCTCGTCCTGAAATTCGAGGCAGTGTAGGGAAACAGGTTTCCCTGGAATGGACTGAGACATCTGGGGGACTCTCTGGAATTGTGGCACGACCCTGGAGTTCCGCTCGCCTTTCCCTGTGGAGAGTGCCTCCTCTTGAGATGCGACGGGGAACGCCGGGAATTCTTTCCCGACCAATCAGGCAAAGGATACCTCCTCTCGTGCTAGGAGGCGGAAACGGGGTTCTCTAGATGTGGGCGGGGACTCTCGGTGCTTCCTCTCGAGTGAAGACGGGTATGTCGGCGAACTTCTTTATTTTAGCAAGTGTGTGAAGGGCCTTTGGAAGTTCCAGAGGTTGGTGTGATTAGCCTCGAGATGCCTCAGCGGAAAGGGCCTCATCTCGCCTGGAAGGGAGAACCTCCTGGATTTTCTCGAGTTGCGGCAGGTGCTCTCGACTTACAACGGGACATCAGGATCCCGCTCTGGTGGCCTCAGGAAAGGCAGGTCCCCATACGAGTTGCTCGGGGGCCTCTCGGGATTCCTCTCCTCGATGCGCGGGGCCTAAGTCCTTGTGTGGAGTCTGTGCCGGAACCTGAGGATTCCTCTCCAGTGCTGACATGGTCTTTGGGTACTTCTGGAGTCTCCCCAGGGGAGTCAGTCCTCGTCTCGAGTGGGGGCATGCACGTGCGCAATCCTCCCGAGCTGTAGCAGCATTGTCACACTTCCCTTTGCGTGGATCTAGGGATCTGTGGCTTTTCCTCGAGGCTTTCCCACGAGGCTTTCCCACAGGGCTGTCCCACGTGCCACCGTGGTGTGAGTGGATACTCGGCTTGAAAGTCGAGGCAATGCAGGGAAAATAGGTTTCCCTGGAATAGACTGAGAAATCTGTGGCACTCAGGGAATGGTGTCACGACCCTGGAGATCCCCTCGTGTTTCCTGTGGAGAGCGCCTCCTCTTGAGATGCGACCGGAACACCGGGAATTCTTTCCCGACAACGCAGGGAAAGGATTCCACCTCTCGAGCTATGAGGCGGAAACGGGGCTTCTCTGGATGTGGGCAGGACTCTCGTGCTTCCTCTCGAGTGGAGACGGGTACGTCGGGAAACTTCTTGAGTTGCAGCAAGGGTGTGAAGGACCCTTTGGAAATTCCAGAGGCCAGGTTGATTAGCCTCGAGACGCCTCCGCGGAAATGGGCTTCATCTCGCCTGGAGGGGAGAACCTCCTGGATTTTCTCGAGTTGCCACAGGTGCTCTCGACTTAAGACGAGGACCTCAGGGACCGCTCTGGTGGCCTCAGGAAAGGCCAGTCCCCATGCGAGTTGCACGGGGGCCTCTCGGGATTCCTCTCCCGTCGATGCCGGGGCCTAAGACGTTGTGTGGAGACGGTGCCGGAACCTGAAAATTCCTCTCCAGTGCTGACATGGATCTTGGGGTACTTCTGGAGTCTCCACCGGGGATTCAGTCCTCGTCTCGACTTAGTCATGCACGTGCACTTTCCTCCCGAGCTGTAGCAGCAGTGTCATGCTTCCCTTCGCGTGGATGAAGAAATCTGTGGCTTTCATCGAGGTTTTTGCAGGAGGCTTTCCCACGAGGCTTTCCCACAGGGCTGTCCCACGTGCCACCGTGGTGTGAGTCGATCCTTGGCTTGAAAGTCGAGGCAGTGCAGGGAAAACTGGTTTCCCTGGAATGGACTGAGACATCTGGGGGACTCTGGGTATGGTGGCTCGACCGTGGAATTCCTCTCGCCTTTCCTGTGGAGAGCGCCTCCTCTTGAGATGCGACGGAAACGCCGGGAATTCTTTCCGAACACGCAGGGAAAGGATCCCTCCTCTCGAGCTAGGAGGCGGAAACGGGGCTCCTCTGGATGTCGGCGGGAGGCTCGAGCTTTCTCTCAAGTGGAGACGGTTATGTCGGGGAACTTCTTGAGTTGCAACAAGTGGGTGATGTACCCTTTGGAAGTTCCAGACGTTAGGTGTGATTAGCCTCGAGAGGCCTCATTGGAAATGGGCCTCATCTCGCCTGGAGGGAGAACCTTCTGGATTTTCTCGAGTTGCGGCAGTTTCTCTCTACTTACGACGGGGACCTCAGGGACATGCTCTGGTGGCCTCAGGAAAGGCCATTCCCCATGCGAGTTGCTCGGGGGCCTCTCGGATTCCTCTCCTGTCGATGCCGGGGCCTAAGACCTTGTGTGGACTCGGTGCCGGAACCTGAGGATTCCTCTCCAGTCCTGACATGGATCTTGGGGTACGTCCTGAGTCTCCCCTGGGGAGTCAGTCCTCGTCTCGAGTGGGGCATGCACGTGCGCTTTCCTCCCCAGCTGTAGCAGCAGTGTCAGGCTTCCCTTCGCGTGGATCAAGGGATCTGTGGCTTTCCCTCGAGGCTTTCCCACGAGGCTTTCCCTCGAGTCTTTCCCACAAGCTGTCCCACGTGCCACCGTGGTGAGAGTCGATCCTCGGCTTGAAAGTCGAGGCAGTGCAGGGAAAAAAGGTTTCCCTGGAATGGACTGAGACATCTGAGGGACTCTGGGAATGGTGGCACGACCCTAGAGTTCCTCTCGCCTTTCCTGTGGAGAGCGCCTCTTCTTGAGATGCGACGGAAACGCCGGGAATTCTTTCCCGAACACGAAGGGAAAGGATCCCTCCTCTCGAGCTAGGAGGCGGAAACGGGGCTCCTCTGGATGTGGGCCGGACTCTCGTGCTTCCTCTCGAGTGGAGATGGGTATGTCGGGGAACTTCTTGAGTTGCAGCAAGGGTGTGAAGGACCCTTTGGAAATTCCAGAGGTTAGGTGTGATTAGCCTCGAGACGCCTCACTGGAAATGGGCCTCATCTCGCCTGGAAGGGAGAACCTCCTGGATTTTCTCGAGTTGCGGCAGGTGCTCTCGACTTACGACGGGGACCTCTGGGACCCGCTCTGGTGGCCTCAGGAAAGGCCCGTCCCCATGCGAGTTGCATGGGGCCTCTCGGGATTCCTCTCCCGTCGAAGCCGGGCCTAAGACCTTGTGTAGAGTCGGTGCCGGAACCGGAGGATTCCACTCCAGTGCTGACATGGTTCCTGGGGTACTTTTGGAGTCTCCCAAGGGAGTCATTCCTCGTCTCGAGTAGGGGCATGCACGTGCGCTTTCCTCCCGAGCTGTAGCTGTAGTGTGACGCTTCCCTTCGCGTGGATGAAGGAATCTGAGGCTTTCCCTGGAGTCTTTCCCACGAGGCTTTCCCCCGAGGCTTTCCCAAAGGGCTGTCCAACGTGCCACCGTGGTGTGAGTCGATCCTCGGCTTGAAAGTCGAGGCAGTGCAAGGAAAACACGTTTCCCTGGAGTGGACTGAGACATCTGGGGGACTCAAGGGAATGGTGGCACGACCCTGGAGTTCCTCTCGCCTTTCCTGTAGAGAGCGCCCCCTCTTGAGCTGCGATGGGAAGGCCAGGAATTCTTTCCCGAACACGCAGGAAAAGGAACCCTCCTCTCGAGCTAGGAGGCGGAAACGGGGCTCCTCTGGATGTGGGCAGGACTCTCGTGCTTCCTCTCGAGTCGAGACGGGTATGTCGGGGAACTTCTTGAGTTGCAGCAAGGGTGTGAAGGACCCTTTGGAAGTTCCAGAGGTTAGGTGTGATTAGCCTCGAGATGCTTCAGCGGAAATGGGCCTCATCTCGCCTGGAGGGGAGAACTTCCTGGATTTTCTCGAGCTGCGGCAGGTGCTCTCGACTTACAACAGGGACCTCAGGGACCCGCTCTGGTGGCCTCAGGAAAGGCCAGTCCCCATGCGAGTTGTTCGGGTGCCTCTCGGTATTCCTCTCCCGTCAATGCCGGGACCTAAGACCTTGTGTGGAGTCGGTGCCAGAACTTGAGGATTCCTCTCCAGTGCTGACATGGTTTTGGGGTACTTCTGGAGTCTCCCCAGGGCAGTCAGTTCTTGTCTCGAGTGGGGGCATGCACGTGCGCTTTCCTCCCTAGCTGTAGCAGCAATGTCGCGCTTCCCTTCGAGTGGATCGAGGGATCAGTGGCTTTCCCTCTAGGCTTTCCCAGGAGGCATTTCCAGGAGGCTTTCCCACAGGACTGTCCCAAGTGCCACCGTGGTGTGAGTCGATCCTCGGCTTGAAAGTCGAGGCAGTGCAAGGAAAACAGTTTTCCCTGGAATGGACTGAGACATCCGGGGAATCTGGGAATGGTGGCACGACCCTGGAGTTCCTCTCGCCTTTCCTGTGGAGAGTGCCTTCACTTCAGATGTGACAGGAATGCCGGGAATTCTTTCCCGCACACGCAGGGAAAAGATCCCTTCTCTCGAGCTTTGAGGCGGAATCGGGGCTCCTCTGGATGTGGGCAGGATTCTCGTGCTTCCTCTCGAGTGGAGACGGGTATGTCGGGGAACTTATTGAGTTGCCGCAAGGGTGTGAAGGACCCTTTGGAAGTTCCAGAAGATAGACGTGATTAGCCTCGAGACGCCTCAGCGGAAATGGGCCTCATCTCACCTGGAGGGGAGAACCTCCTGGATTTTCTCGAGTTGCAGAAAGTGCTCTCGACTTTCGACGGGGACCACAGGGTCCCGCTCTGGTGGCCTCAGGAAAGGCCAGTCCCCATGCGAGTTGCTCGGGGGCCTCTCGGGATTCCTCTCCCGTCGATGCCGGGGCCTAAGACCTCGTGACGAGTTGGTGCCGGTACCTGA
Organism: Capra hircus; assembly: GCF_001704415.2. Taxonomy (NCBI): domain Eukaryota; kingdom Metazoa; phylum Chordata; class Mammalia; order Artiodactyla; family Bovidae; genus Capra; species Capra hircus. The sequence goes on from NW_017200286.1 coordinate 5,145, forward strand.
GCATTCCTCTCCAAGCTGACATGGATCTTGGGGTACTTCTGGAGTCTCCCCAGGGGAGTCAGTCCTCGTCTCGAGTGGCGGCATGCAGTTCGATTCCCTCCCGAGCTGTAGCAGCAGTGTCACGCTTCCCGTCGAGTGGATCAAGGGACCTGTGGCTTTCCCTCGAGGCTTTCCCACTAGGCTTTCCCACGAGGCTTTCCCAAGGGTCTGTCCCACGTGCCACCGTGGTGTGAGTCGATCCTCGGCTTGAAATTCGAGGCAGTTCAGGGAGAACATGTTTCCCTGGAATGGACTGAGATATCTGGGGGTCTCTGGGAATGGTGACATGAACCTGGAGTTCCTCTCGCCTTTCATGTGGAGAGAACATCCTCCTGAGATGCGACTGGAATGCCGGGAATTCTTTCAAGACCACGCAGGGAATGGTCCCTTCCTCTCGAGCTAGGAGGCGGAATCGGGGCTCCTCTGGATGTGGCGGGACTCTCGTGCTTCCCCTCGAGTGGAGACGGGTATGTCGGGGAAATTCTTGAGTTGCAGCAAGGGGGTAAAGGACCCTTTGGAATTTCCAGAGGTTAGGTGTGATTAGCCTCGAGACGGCGGAGCGGAAATGGGCCTCGTCTCTCCTGGAGAGGAGAACCTCCTGGATTTTCTCGAGTTGCAGCAGGTGCTCTCGACTTACCTTGGGGACATCCGGGACCCGCTCTGGTGGCCTCAGGAAAGGCCAGTCCCCATGCGAGTTGCTCGGGGGCCTTTTGGGATTCCTCTCCCTTCGATGCCAGGGCCTAAGACCTTGTGTGGAGTCGGTACCGAAACCTGAGGATTCCTCTCCAGTGCTGACATGGATCTTGGGGTACTTCTGCAGTCTCCCCAGGGGGAGTCAGTCCTTGTCTCGAGTGGGGGCATGCACGTGCGCTTTCCTCCCGAGCTGTAGCAGCAGTTTCGCGCTTCCCCTGGCGTGGATCAAGGGATCTGTGGCTTTCCCTCGAGGCTTTCCCTGAGGCTTTCTTTCCCACGAGGCTTTCCCACAGGGCTGTCCCACGTGCCACCGTGGTGTGAGTCAATCCTCCTCTTGAAAGTCGAGGCAGTGCAGGGAAAAACAGGTTTCCCTGGAATGGACTGAGATATCTGGGGGACTCTGGGAATGGTTGCATGACCCTGGAAATCCTCTCGCCTTTCCTGTGGAGAGCGCCTCCTCTTGAGATGCGACGGGAACGCAGGAATTCTATCCCGACCTCGCAGGGAAGGATCCCTCCTCTCGAGCTAGGAGGCGGAAACGGGGCTCCTCAGGATGTGGGGGAACTCTCGTGCTTCCTCTCGAGTGGAGACTGGTATGTCGGGGAACTTCTTGATTTTGCAGCAGGGTGTGAAGGACCTTCTGGAGTCTCTCCAGGGGAGTCAGTCCTCGTCTCGAGTGGGGGCACGCAAGTGCACTTTCCTCCCGAGCTGTAGCAGCAGTGGCGCTCTTCCCTTCGCGTGGATCAAGGGATCTGTGGCTTTCAATTGAGGCTTTCCCACGAGGCTTTCCCAGGAGGCTTTCCCCACAGGGCTCTCCCACCTGCCACCGTCGTATGAGTCGATCCTCGCTGGAAAGTCGAGGCAGTGCACGGAAAACAGGTTTCCCTGGAATGGACTGAGACATCTGGGGACTCTGGGAATGGTGGCACGACCCTGGAGTTCCTCTCGCCTTTAGTGTGGATAGCGCCTCCTCTTGAGATGCGACGGGGAACGCGGAATTCTTTCCCGACCACGCAGGAAAGGATCCCTCCTCTCGAGCTAGAAGCCGGAAACGGGGGGCTACTCTGGATGTGGGCAGAACTCTCGTGCTTCCACTCGAGTGGAGACGGGTATGTCAGGGAACTTCTTGAGTTGCAGCAAGGGTGGTGGATGGACTCTTTGGAAGTTCTAA
>NW_017200287.1:0-7046 GCF_001704415.2 Capra hircus
CCCCCGAGCAATCTCGCATTGTGGACTGCCTTTCCTGAGGCCACCGAGAGCGGGTGCCCTGAGGTCCACCCGTCAGTAAAAGTCGAGAGCCCCTGCCTAACTCGAGAAACGTCCAGGAGGTTCTCCCTTCCAGGCGAGATGAGGCCCATTTCCGCTGAGGCGTCTCGAAGCTAATCACACCTAACATCTGGAACATCCAAAGGGTCCTTCAGACCCTTGCTGCAACTCAAGAAGTTCCCCGACATACCCGTCTCCACTCGAGAGGAAGCACGAGACTCCCGCTCACATCCAGAGGAGCCCCGTTTCCGCCTCCTAGCTCGAGAGGGGGATCCTTTCCCTGCCTCGTGTTCGGGAAAGAATTCCCCGCGTTCCGTCGCATCTCAAGAGGAGGCGCTCTCCACAGGAAAGGCGAGAGGAACTCCAGGGTCGTGCCACCGATTCCCAGAGTCCCCAGATGTCTCAGTCCATTCCAGGGGAAAACTGTTTTCCCTGCACTGCTCGACTATCAAGCCGAGGATCGACTCACACCCACGGTGGCACGTGGGACAGCCCTGTGGGAAAGCCTCGTGAGAAAGCCTCCTGGGAAAGCCTCGAGGGAAAGCCACAGATCCCTTGATCCTTCGCGAAGGGAAGAGTGACACTGCTGCTACAGCTCGGGAGGAAATCGCACGTGCATACCCCCACTCGAGACGAGGACTGACTCCCCTGGGGAGACTCCAGAAGTACCCCAAGATCCATGTCAGCACTGGAAAGGAATGCTCAGGTTCCGCGCACCGACTCCACACAAGATCTTAGGCCCCCGGCATCGACAGGAGAGGAATCCAGAAAGGCCCCCGAGCAACTCGCATGGGGACTGGCCTTTCCTGAGGCCACCAGAGCGGGTCCCTGAGGTCCCGTCGTAAGTCAAGAGCACCTGCCGCAACTCGAGAAAATCCAGGAGGTTCTCCCCTCCAGGCGAGATGAGGCCCATTTCCGCTGAGGCGCCTCCAGGCAAATTACACCTAACATCTGGAACTTCCAAAGGGTCCTTCACACCCTGGCTGCAACTCAAGAAGTTCCCCGACATACCCGTCTCCACTCGAGAGGAAGCACGAGAGTCCCGCCCACATCCAAGAGGAGCCCCCGTTTCCGCCTCCTAGCTCGAGAGGAGGGATCCTTTTCCTGCGTGGTTGGGAAAGAATTCCCGGCGTTTCCGTCGCATCTCAAGAGGAGGGGCTCTCCGCAGGAAAGGCGAGAGGAACTCCAGGGTCGTGCCACCTTTCCCAGAGTCCCCCAGATGTCTCAGTCCATTCCAGGGAAACCTGTTTTCCCTGCACTGCCTCGACTTTCAAGCCGAGGATCGACTCACACCACGGTGGCACGTGGGATAGCCCTGTGGGAAAGCCTCGTGGGAAAGCCTCGTGGGAATGACTCGAGGGAAAGCCACAGATACCTTGATCCACGGGAAGGGAAGCGTTACACTGCTGCTACAGCTCGGGAGGAAATCGCACGTGCATGCCTCCACTCGAGATGAGGACTGACTCCCCTGGGTAGACTCCAGAAATACCCCAAGATCCTGTCAGCACTGTAGAGAAATCCTCAGGTTCCGGCACCCACTCCAAAAAAGATATTAGGCCCCGGCATTGACGGGAGAGGAATCCCGAGAGGCCACCGAGCAACTCACATGGGGACTGGCCTTTCCTGAGGCCACCAGAGCGGATCCCTGAGGTCCCCGTCTTAAGTCGAGAACACCTGCCGCAACTCGAGAAAATCCAGGAGGTTCTCCCCTCCAGGCGAGATGAGGCCGATTTCCACTGAGGCGTCTCGAGGCTAATCACACTTAACATCTGGAACTTCCAAAGGGTCCTTCACACCCTGGCTGCAACTCAAGAAGTTCCCCGACATACCCTTCTCCACTCGAGAGGAAGCACGAACGTTCTGCCCACATCCAGAGGAGCCCCATGTCGGCCTCCTAGCTCGAGAGGAGGGATCCTTTCCCTGCGTGGTCATGAAAGAATTTCCGGCGTTCCCGTCGCATCTCAAGAGGAGGCGCTCTCCACAGGAAAGGCGAGAGGAATTCCAGGGTCGTGCCACCATTCCCAGACTCCCCCAGATGTCTCAGTCCATTCAATGGAAACCTGTTTTCCCTGCACTGCCTCGACTTTCAAGCCGAGGATCGACTCACACCGCGGTGGCATGTGGGAATGCCATGTGGGAAAACCTCGTGGGAAAGCCTCGAGGGAAGCCTCAAGGGAAAGCCACAGATCCCTTGATCCACGCGAAGGGAAGCGTGACACCGCTGCTACAGCTCAGGAGGAAAGCACACGTGAATGTCCCCACTCGAGACGAGGACTGACTCCCCTGGGAGACTCCAGAAGTACCCCAAGTTCCATGTCAACACGAGAGGCATGCTCAGGTTCCGGCACCAACTCCACACAAGATCTTAGGCCCCGGCATCGAAGGGAGAGAAATCCCGAGAGTCCCCCGAGCAACTCGCATGGGGACTGGCCTTTCCTGAGGCCACCAGAGCGGGTCCCTGAGGTCCCCGTCGTAAGTCGAGAGCACCTGCCGCAACTCGAGAAAATCCAGGAGGTTCTCCCCTCCAGGCGAGATGAGGCCCATTTCTGCAGAGGCGTCTCGAGGCTAATCACATCTAACATCTGGAACTTCCAAAGGGTCCTTCACACCCTTGCTGCAACTCAAGAAGTTCCCCGACATACCCGTCTCCACTCAAGAAGAAGCACGAGAGTCCCGCCCACATCCAGAGGAGCCCCGTTTCCGCTTCCTAGCTCGAGACGAGGGATCCTTTCAGTGCGTGCTCGAGAAAGAATTCCCGGCGTTCCCTTCGTATCTCAAGAGAAGGCGCTCTCCACAGGAAAAGGCAAGAGGAACTCCAGTGTCGTTCCACATTCCCAGAGTCCCCCAGATGTCTCAGTCCATTCCAGGGTAACCTGTTTTCCCTGCACTAGGTCGACTTTCAAGCCGAGGATCGACTCACACAACGGTGGCACGTGGGACAGCCCTGTGGGAAAGCCTCGTGGGAAAGCCTGGTGGGAAAGCCTCGCGGGAAAGCCACAGATCCCTTGATCCACGCGAAGGGAAGGGCGACGCTGGTGCTACAGCTCGGAAGGAAAGCGCACGTGCATGCCCCCATTCGAGACGAGGACGGACTCCCCTGGGTTGACTCCAGAGGTACCCCAAGATCCATGTCAGCACTGAAGAGGAAACGTCAGGTTCCAGCACTGACGCCACACAAGGTCTTTGTCCCCAGCATCGACGGGAGAGGAATCCCGAGAGGCCCCCTAGCAATTCGCATGGGGACTGGCCTTTCCTGAGGCCACCAGAGCGGGTCCATGAGGTCCCCATCATAAGTCGAGAGCACCTGCCGCAAATCGAGAAAATCCAGGAGGTTCTCCCCTCCAGGCGAGATGAGGCCCATTTCCGCTGAGGCGTCTCGAGGCTAATCACACCTAACCTCTGAAACTTCCAAAGGGTCCTTCACACCCTTGCTGCAACTCAAGAAGTTCCCCGACATACCCGTCTCCACTCGAGAGGAAGCACAAAAGTCCCGCCCACATGCAGAGGAGCCCCGATTCCGCCTCGTAGCTCGAGAGGTGGGATCCTTTCCCTGCGTGGTCGGGAAAGAATTCCCGGCGTTCCCGTCGCATCTCAAGAGGATGCGCTCTCCACAGGAAAGGCGAGAGGAACTCCAGGGTCGTGCCACCATTCCCAGAGTCCCCCAGATGTCTCAGTCCATTCCAGGGAAACCTGTTTTCCCTGCACTGCCTCGACTTTCAAGCCGAGGATCGACTCACACCACGGTGGCACGTGGGATAGCCCTGTGGGAAAGCCTCGTGGGAAAGCCTCGTGGGAATGACTCGAGGGAAAGCCACAGATACCTTGATCCATGGGAAGGGAAGCGTTACCTGCTGCTACAGCTCGGGAGGAAATCGCACGTGCATGCCTCCACTCGAGATGAGGACTGACTCCCCTGGGTAGACTCCAGAAATACCCCAAGATCCTGTCAGCACTGTAGAGAAATCCTCAGGTTCCGGCACCCACTCCAAAAAAGATATTAGGCCCCGGCATTGACGGGAGAGGAATCCCGAGAGGCGACCGAGCAACTCACATGGGGACTGGCCTTTCCTGAGGCCACCAGAGCGGATCCCTGAGGTCCCCGTCTTAAGTCGAGAACACCTGCCGCAACTCGAGAAAATCCAGGAGGTTCTCCCCTCCAGGCGAGATGAGTCCGATTTCCACTGAGGCGTCTCGAGGCTAATCACACTTAACATCTGGAACTTCCAAAGGGTCCTTCACACCCTGGCTGCAACTCAAGAAGTTCCCCGACATACCCTTCTCCACTCGAGAGGAAGCACGAACGTTCTGCCCACATCCAGAGGAGCCCCATGTCGGCCTCCTAGCTCGAGAGGAGGGATCCTTTCCCTGCGTGGTCATGAAAGAATTTCCGGCGTTCCCGTCGCATCTCAAGAGGAGGCGCTCTCCACAGGAAAGGCGAGAGGAATTCCAGGGTCGTGCCACCATTCCCAGACTCCCCCAGATGTCTCAGTCCATTCAATGGAAACCTGTTTTCCCTGCACTGCCTCGACTTTCAAGCCGAGGATCGACTCACACCGCGGTGGCATGTGGGAATGCCATGTGGGAAAACCTCGTGGGAAAGCCTCGAGGGAAGCCTCAAGGGAAAGCCACAGATCCCTTGATCCACGCGAAGGGAAGCGTGACACCGCTGCTACAGCTCAGGAGGAAAGCACACGTGAATCTCCCCACTCGAGACGAGGACTGACTCCCCTGGGAGACTCCAGAAGAACCCCAAGTTCCATGTCAACACGAGAGGCATGCTCAGGTTCCGGCACCAACTCCACACAAGATCTTAGGCCCCGGCATCGAAGGGAGAGAAATCCCGAGAGTCCCCCGAGAAACTCGCATGGGGACTGGCCTTTCCTGAGGCCACCAGAGCGGGTCCCTGAGGTCCCCGTCGTAAGTCGAGAGCACCTGCCGCAACTCGAGAAAATCCAGGAGGTTCTCCCCTCCAGGCGAGATGAGGCCCATTTCTGCAGAGGCGTCTCGAGGCTAATCACATCTAACATCTGGAACTTCCAAAGGGTCCTTCACACCCTTGCTGCAACTCAAGAAGTTCCCCGACATACCCGTCTCCACTCAAGAAGAAGCACGAGAGTCCCGCCCACATCCAGAGGAGCCCCGTTTCCGCTTCCTAGCTCCGAGACGAGGGATCCTTTCAGTGCGTGCTCGAGAAAGAATTCCCGGCGTTCCCTTCGTATCTCAAGAGAAGGCGCTCTCCACAGGAAAGGCAAGAGGAACTCCAGTGTCGTTCCACATTCCCAGAGTCCCCCAGATGTCTCAGTCCATTCCAGGGTAACCTGTTTTCCCTGCACTAGGTCGACTTTCAAGCCGAGGATCGACTCACACAACGGTGGCACGTGGGACAGCCCTGTGGGAAAGCCTCGTGGGAAAGCCTCGTGGGAAAGCCTCGCGGGAAAGCCACAGATCCCTTGATCCACGCGAAGGGAAGGGCGACGCTGGTGCTACAGCTCGGAAGGAAAGCGCACGTGCATGCCCCCATTCGAGACGGAGGACGGACTCCCCTGGGTTGACTCCAGAGGTACCCCAAGATCCATGTCAGCACTGAAGAGGAAACGTCAGGTTCCAGCACTGACGCCACACAAGGTCTTTGTCCCCAGCATCGACGGGAGAGGAATCCCGAAGAGGCCCCCTAGCAATTCGCATGGGGACTGGCCTTTCCTGAGGCCACCAGAGCGGGTCCATGAGGTCCCCATCATAAGTCGAGAGCACCTGCCGCAAATCGAGAAAATCCAGGAGGTTCTCCCCTCCAGGCGAGATGAGGCCCATTTCCGCTGAGGCGTCTCGAGGCTAATCACACCTAACCTCTGAAACTTCCAAAGGGTCCTTCACACCCATTGCTGCAACTCAAGAAGTTCCCCGACATACCCGTCTCCACTCGAGAGGAAGCACAAAAGTCCCGCCCACATGCAGAGGAGCCCCGATTCCGCCTCGTAGCTCGAGAGGTGGGATCCTTTCCCTGCGTGGTCGGGAAAGAATTCCCGGCGTTCCCGTCGCATCTTCAAGAGGATGCGCTCTCCACAGGAAAGGCGAGAGGAACTCCAGGGTCGTGCCACCATTCCCAGAGTCCCCCAGATGTCTCAGTCCATTCCAGGGAAACCTGTTTTCCCTGCACTGCCTCGACTTTCAAGCCGAGGATCGACCTCACACCACGGGTGGCACCGTGGGACAGCCTGTGGGAAAGCCTCGTGGGAAAAGCCCTCGGGGAGGGGAAAGCCACAGATCCCTTGATCCAGGCGAAGGGAAGCGTTGACACTGCTGCTACAGCTCGGGAGGAAAGCGCACGTGCATGCCCCACTCGAGAATGAGGACTGACTCCCCTGGGTAGACTCCAGAAATACCCCAAGATCCTGTCAGCACTGAGAGAAATCCTCAGGTTCCGGCACCACTCCAAAAAAGATATTAGGCCCCGGCATTGACGGGAGAGGAATCCCGAGAGGCCCGAGCAACTCGCATGGGACTGGCCTTTCCTGAGGCCACCAGAGCGGTCCCTGAGGTCCCCGTCTTAAGTCGAGAGCACCTGCCGCAACTCGAGAAAATCCAGGAGGTTCTCCCCTCCAGGCGAGATGAGCCGATTTCCACTGAGGCGTCTCGAGGCTAATCACACTTAACATCTGGAACTTCCAAAGGGTCCTTCACACCCTTGGCTGCAACTCAAGAAGTTCCCCGACATACCCTTCTCCACTCGAGGAAGCACGAAGTCCGCCCACATCCAGAGGAGCCCCATGTCGCCTCCTAGCTCGAGAGGAGGGATCCTTTCCCTGCGTGGTGGGAAAGAATTTCCGGGTTCCCGTCGCATCTCAAGAGGAGGCGCTCTCCACAGAAAGGCGAGAGGAACTCCAGGGTCGTGCCACCATTCCCAGAGTCCCCCAGATGTCTCAGTCCATTCCATGGAAACCTGTTTTCCCTGCACTGTGCCTCGACTTTCAAGCCGAGGATCGACTCACACC
>NW_017200288.1:0-7046 GCF_001704415.2 Capra hircus
TTCTCTCCCGTCGGTGCCAGGGGCCTAAACTTCTGTGGAATTGGTGCCGGAACTTGAGGATTCCTGTTCTGTGCTGACATGGGTCTTGGGGCACTTCTGGAGTCTCCCCAGGGGAGTCAGTCCTCGTCTCGTGTGGGGGCATGCACGTGCGTTTCCTCCCGAGCTGTAGCAGGGGTGTCATGCTTCCCTTCGCGTAGATCAAGGGATATGTGGCTTTCCCTCGAGGCTTTCCCACGAGGTTTTCCACGAGCTTTCCCACAGGGCTGTCCCACGTGCCACCATGGTGTGAGTCGATAATCAGCTTGAAAGTCGAGGCAGTGCAGGGAAAACAGGTTTCCCTGGAATGGACTGAGACATCTGGGGAACTCTGGGAATGGTGGCACGACCCTGGAGTTCCTCTCGCCTTTCCTGCCGAAAGCGCCTCTCTTCTTGAGATGTGACGGGAACGCCGGGAATTCTTGCCGAACACGCTGTGAAATGATCCCTCCTCTCGAGCTAGGAGGCGGAAACGGGGCTTCTCTGGATGTGGGCGGGACTCTCGTGCTTCTCTCGAGTGGAGACGGGTATGTCGGGGAACTTCTTGAGTTGCAGCAAGGGTGTGAAGGACCCTTTGGAATTTCCAGAGGTTAGGTGTGATTAGCCTAGAGACGCCTCAGCGGAATGGGCCTCATCTCGCCTGGAGGGGAGAACCTCCTGGATTTTCTCGAGCTGCGGCAGGTGCTCTCGACTTATGACGGGGACCTCAGGGACCCGCTCTGGTGGCCTCAGGAAAGGCCAGTCCCCATGCGAGTTGCTCGGGGCCTCTCGAGATTCCTCTCCCGTCGATTCGGGGCCTAAGACCTTGTGTGGAGTCGGTGCCGGAATCTGAGGGTTCCGCTCCAGTGCTGACATGGATCTTTGGATACTTCTGGAGTCTCCCAGGGGAGTCAGTCCTCGTCTCAAGTGGGGCATGCACGTGCGCTTTCCTCCCGAGCTGTAGCAGCAGCGTCACGCTTCCTTCGTGTGGATCAAGGGATCTGTGGCTTTCCCTGTAGGCTTTCCCACGAGGCCTTCCATGAGGCTTTCCCACAGGGTTGTTCCAAGTGCCACCGTGGTGTGAGTCGATCCTCAGCTTGAATGCCGTGGCAGTGCAGGGAAAGCATGGAAAACAGGTTTCCCTGGAAAGGACTGAGACATCAGGGGGACTTTGGGTATGGTGGCACGACCCTGGAGTTCCTCTCGACTTTCCTGTGGAGAGCGCCTCCTCTTGAGATGCGACGGAACGCCGGAAATTCTTTCCGTACACGCAGGGAAAGGATCCTTCTCTCGAGCTAGGAGGCGGAAACGGGGCTCCTCTGGATGTGGGCGGGACCTCGTGCTTCCTCTCGAGTGGAGACGGGTATGTCGGGGAACTTCTTGAGTTGCAGCAAGGGTGTGAAGGACCCTTTGGAAGTTCCAGTGGTGAGGCGTGATTAGCCTTGAGATGTCTCAGCGGAAAGGGGCCTCATCTCTCCTGGAAGGGAGAACCTCCTGGATTTTCTCGAGTTGCGGCAGGTGCTCTCGACTTACGACGGGGACCTCAGGGACCCGCTCTGGTGGCCTCAGGAAAGGCCAGTCCCCATGCGAGTTGCTCAGGGGCCTCTCGGGATTCCTCTCCCGTCGATGCCGGGCCTAAGACCTTGTGTAGAGTCGGTGCCAGAAGCTGAGGAGTCCTCTCCAGTGCTGACATGGATCTTGGGATACTTCTTGAGTCTCCCCAGGGCAGTCAGTCTCGTTACTAGTGGGGGCATGCACGTGCAATTTCCTCCCCGAGCTGTAGCAGCAGTGTCACGCTTCCCTTCGCGTAGAACAACGGATCTGTGGCTTTCCCCTCGAGGCTTTCCCACGAGGCTTTCCCACAGGGCTGTCCACGTGCCACCGTGGTGTGAGTCGATCCTCGGCTTGAAAGTCGAGGCAGTGCAGGGAAAACAGGTTTCCCTGGAATGGACTGAGACATCTGGGGGACTCTGGGAATGGTGGCACGATAATGCAGTTCCTCTCGCGTTCCTGTGGAGAGCGCCTCCTCTTGAGATGCGACAGGAATGCCGGGAATTCTTTCCCGACCACGCAGGGAAAGGATCCCTCCTCTCGAGCTAGGAGGCGGAAACGGGCTCCTCTGGATGTGGGGACTCTCGTGCTTCCTCTCGAGTGAGACGGGTATGTCGGGGAAATTCTTGAGTTGCAGCATGGGTGTGAAGGACCCTTTGGACGTTCCAGAGGTTAGGTGTGATTAGCCTCGAGATGCCGCAGCGGAAATGGGCCTCATCTCGCCTGGAGGGGAGAACCTCCTAGATTTACTCGAGTTGCGGCAGGTGCTCTGGACCTAAGACGGGGACCTCAGGGACCCGTTCTGGTGGCCTCAGGAAAGGCCAGTCCCATGAAAGTTGCCCTGGGGCCTCTCGGGATTCCTCTCCCGTCGATGCCGGGCCTAAGACCTTGTGTGGAGTCGGAGCCGGAACCTGAGGATTCCTCTCCAGTGCTGACGTGGATCTTGGGGTACTTGTGGAGTCTCCCAGGGGAGTCAGTCCTCGTCTCGAGTGGGGGCATGCACGTGCGCTTTCCTCCCGAGCTGTAGCAGCAGTGTCACGCTTTCCTTCGAGTGGATCATGGAATCTGTGGCGTTCCATCGAGGCTTTCCTCGAGGGTTTCCCACAGGGCTGTCCCACGTGCTCCGTGGTGTGAGTTGATCCTCGGCTTGAAAGTCGAGGCAGTGCAGGGAAAACAGGTTTCCCTGGAATGGACTGAGACATTTGGGGGACTCTGGAATGGTGGCATGACCTGGAGTTCCTCTCGCCTTTCCTGTGGAGAGCGCCTCCTCTTGAGATGAGACGGGAACGCCGGCAATTCTTTCCCGAACACGCAGGGAAAGGATCCCTCCTCTCGAGCTAGGAGGCGGAAACGGGGCTCCTCTGGATGTGGGCGGGACTCTCGTGCTTCCTCTCGTGAAGACGGGTATGTCGGAACTTCTTGAGTTGCAGCGAGGGTGTGAAGGACCCTTTGGAAGTTCCAGAGGTTATGTGTGATTAACCTTGAGACGCACAGCGGAAATGGGCCTCATCTCGCCTGGAGGGGAGAACCTCCTGGATTTTCTCGAGTTGCGGCAGGTGCTGTCGACTTACGACGGGGACTTCAGGGACCCGATCTGGTGGCCTCAGGAAAGGCCAGTCCCCATGCGAGTTGCTCGGGGGCCTCTTGGGTTTCCTCTCCGTCGATGCCGGGGCCTAAGACCTTGTGTGGAGTCGGTGCCGGAACGTGAGGATTCCTCTCCAGTGCTGACATGGATCATGGGGTACTTCTGGAGTCTCCCCCGGGTTAGTCAGTCCTAGTCTCGAGGTGGGGCATGCACGTTCAATTTCCTCCCGATCTGTGGAAGCAGTGTCACACTTCCGATAGCGTGTATCAAGGGATCTGCAGCTTTCCCTCGAGGCTTTCCAATGAGGCTTTCCCTCGAGGATTTTCCTCAGGCTGTCCCACGTGCCCGTGGTGTGAGTCGATCCTCGGCTTGAAAGTCGAGGCAGTGGACGGAAAACAGGTTTCCCTCGAATTGACAGAGATATCTGGGGGACTCTGGAATGGTGGAACGACCCTGGAGTTTCTCTCGCCTTTCCTGTGAGAGGGCCTCCCTCTTGAGATGCGACTGGAACGCCGGGAATGCTTTACAGACCACGCAGGTAAAGGATCCCTCCTCTCGAGCTATGAGGTGGAAACGGTGCTCCTCTGAAAGTGGGCGGGAAGATCTTGATACTCTCGAGTGGAGCGGGTATGTCGGAGAACTTCTTGAGTTGCAGCAAGGGTGTGAAGGACCTTTGGAAGTTCCAGAGGATAGGTGTGATTAGCCTCCAGACGCCTCAGCGCAAATGGGCCTCATCTCGCCTTTAAGGACGCCAAGATCCATGTCAGCACTGGAGAGGAATCCTCAGGTTCCACCCGACTCCACACAAGGTCTTAGGCCCCGGCATCTTCGGGAGAGAATCCCGAGAGGCCCAAGAGCAACTTCCATGGGAACTGGCCTTTCCTGAGGCCACCAGAGCGGGTCCCAGAGGTCCCCGTCGTAAGTCGAGAGCACCTGCCGCAACTCGAGAAAATCCAGGAGGTTCTCCCCTCCAGGGAGATGAGGCCCATTTCCGCTGAGGCGTCTCGAGCTAATCACATCTAATATCTGGAACTTCCAAAGCGTCCTTCACACCCTTGCTGCAACTCAAGAAGTTCCCCGACATAGCCGTCTCCACTCGAGAGGAAGCACGAATGTCCGCCAAATCCAGAGGAGCCCCGTTTCCGCCTCCTAGCTCGAGAGGATGGATCCTTTCCCTGCGTGGTCGGGAAAGAATTCCCGGTTCCCGTCGCATCTCAAGAGGAGGCGCTCTCACAGGAAAGGCGAGAGGAACTCCAGGGTCGTGCCACCATTCCCCTGAGTCCCCAGATGTCTCAGTCCATTCCAGGGAAATCTGTTTTCCCTTCACTGCCTCGACTTTAAAGCCGAGGATCGACTCACACCACAGTGGCACGTGGGAAAGCCCTGTGGGAAGCCTCGTGGGAAAGCGTCATGGGAAAGTCTAGAGGGAAAGCCACAGATCCCTTGATCCACGAAAAGGGAAGCGTGAAACTGCTGCTACAGCTCCGGAGGAAATCACACGTGCATGCCATCTCTCGTGACGAGGACTGACTCCCTTGGGGAGACTCCAGAAGTACCACAAGATCCATGTCGGCACTGGAGAGGAATCCTCAGGTTCCGTCACTGAGTCCACACAAGGTCTTAGGCCCCAGCATCGACGGGAGAGGAATCCCGAGAGGCCCGGGAGAAACTCGCATGGGGACTGGCCTTTCCTGAGGCCACCAGAGCGGGTCCCTGAGGCCCTCGTCGTAAGTCGAGAGCACCCCGCAAGTCGAGAAAATCCAGGAGGTTCTCCCCTCCAGGCGAGATGAGGCCCATTTCGGCTGAGGCAACTAGGGGGTAATCACACTTAAACTCTCGAACTTCGAAAGGGTCCTTCACACCCTTGCTGTAACTCAAGAAGTTCCCCGACATACCCGTCTCCACTCAAGAGGAACCCGAGCGTCCCGCCCGTATCCAGAGTGGCCCCGTTTCCGCCTGCTAGCTCGAGAGGAGGGATTTCCCTGCGTGGTCCTGAAAGAATTCCTAGCGTTCCCGTCTCATCTCAAGAGGAGGCGCTCTCCACAGTAAAGGCGAGAGGAACTCAAGTATCAGGCCCCATTCCCAGAGTCCCCCAGATGTCTCAGTCCATTCCAGGGAAACCTGTTTTCCCCTGCACTGCCTCCACTTTCAAGCTGAGGATCGACTCACACCACAAGGGCACGTGGAAAAGCCCTGTGGGAAAGCCTCGTGGGAAAGCCTCATGGGAAAGCCTCGAGGGAAAGCCCCTGATCCCTTGATCCAAGCGAAGGGAACCGTGACACTGCTGCTACAGGTCGGGAGGAAAGCGCACGTGCATGCCCCCCACTCGAGACGAGGACATACGCCTCTGGGGAGACTTCAGAAGACCCGAAGATCCATGTCGGCACTGCAGAGGAATCCTCACGTTCCGGCACTGACTCCACACAAGGTCTTAGGCCCCGGCATCGAGGGGAGAGGAATCCCGAGAGGCCCCGAGCAACTCACATGGGGACTGGCCTTTCCTGAGGCCACAAGAGCGGGTCCCTGAGGTCCCAGTCGTAAGTCGAGAGAACCTGCCGCAATTCGAGAAAATCCAGGAGGTTCTCCCTCCAGGCGAGATGAGGCCCATTTCCGCTGAGGCGTCTCCAGGAAAATCACACCTAACCTCTGGAACTTCCAAAGGGTCCTTCACACCCTTGCTGCAACTCAAGAAGTTCCCCGACATACCCGTCTCCACTCGAGAGGAAGCAGGAAAGTCCCGCCACATCAAGAGGAGCCACGTTTCCGCCTCCTAGCTCGAGAGGTTTGATCCTTTCCCTGCGTGGTCAGGAAAGAATTCGCGGCGTTCCCGTCACATCTGAAGAGGAGGCGCTCTCCAGAGGAAAAGCGAGAGGAACTCCAGGTACCTGCCACCATTCCCAGAGTCCCCCAGATGTCTCAGTCCATTCCAGGGAACCTGTATTCCCTGCACTGCCTCGACTTTCAAGCCGAGGATCGACTCACACCACAGTGGCACGTGGGGCAGCCCTGTGGGAAAGCCTCCTGGGAAGCCTCGAGGGAAAGCCACAGATCCCTTGATTCACGCGAAGGTAAGCGTGACAATGTTGCTAAAGCTCGGGAGGAAAGCACGTGCATGCCCCCACTCGAGTAGAGGACTGACTGTCCTGGGGAGACTCCAGAAGTACCCCAAGATCCATGTCAGCACTGGAGAGGAATCATCAGGTTTCGGCACCGACTCCACAGAAGGTCTTAGGCCCCGGCATCTACGAGAGAGGAATCCCGAGAGGCCCCGGAGCAACTCGCATGGGGACTGGCCTTTCCTGAGGCCACCAGAGCGGGTCCCTGAGGTCCCTCGTAAGTCGAGAACACCTGCCGCAACTCGAGAAAATTCAGGAGGTTCTCCCCTCCAGGCGAGATGAGGCCCATTTCCGCTGAGGCGTCTCGAGGCTAATCACACCTAACCTCTGGAACTTCCAAAGGGTCCTTCACACCCTTGCTGCACCTCAAGAAGTTCCCCGACATACCCGTCTCCACTCGAGAGGAAGCACGAGAGTCCGCCCACAACCAGAGGATCCCCGTTTCCCCCTCCTAGTTCGAGAGGTGGGATCCTTTCCCTGTGTGGTCGGAAAAGAATTCCCGGCGTTCCCGTCGGATCTCAGAGGAGGCGCTATCCACAAGAAAGGCGAGAGGAACTCCAGGGTCGTGCCACCATTCCAGAGTCCCCGAGATGTCTCAGTCCATTCCAGGGAAACCTGTTTTCCCTGCTTGCTTCGACTTTCAAGTCGAGGATCGACTCACACCACGGTGGCACGTGGGACAGCCCTGTGGAAAGCCTCGTGGGAAAGCCTTGAGGGAAAGACACAGATCCCTTGATCCACGCGAAGGAAAGCGCGACACTGCTGCTACAGCTCGGGAG
>NW_017200289.1:0-7046 GCF_001704415.2 Capra hircus
CGCCCGTGACAAGGTTATGAGAAGGAAGCTGACATACGCAACGGCGTGCTCAGACTTCATGGACCCCTCTGGGAAATTTTTAAGCATGTACCCAACAAAAATCTGCCGGGTTTTGTGCTCTGCTTTTTCACTCTTCTGACCTTTTCTGGAAAAAGTCAATTCAGGGCGTTACTCTTCTGCATTTGAAAGAGTGTTTCAATCCAAAAACCCTCTGATGGCTTTCTAGCCTGCCTGTAGGACTCGTACAGCTGCGCTTGTGATTGTTTGAGGCCTCCTGACCGCAGGAGGCACAGGAAGCTTAAAACATCCTAGGAATGCAGGAGCTTCCGAGGAGTCAAAATCTTTAGAATAGGACTGATTAAAAGTTTCGTTTTTTGGGTCAATGCTTGCTGCCAAATTTTCATATCCTTTGTTTTTAGATATAGTTGGTATATAGAAAAACAAGTAGTAGACCTGGTATTAGCAACATTAGATCTTTGAGTTAAGTACCTTCTTTGTTATAACCCACTGCACCTTTGTTCTATAGAGATGTAACTTTAATGCTTTAAGGAGATGCAGATTAAAGAAAAACACTTCTGGGGAAACAAAATTAACATTCATTAAGGAAGAGAGCCAAAAAGTGTTAACAAGCCTCTTGGCCAAAAAGATAATGTAAATCACCTGAGACCTTTTGTATACAAAATGATATACAGAAAGAATCTGGGTTGCGAACACTACATAATTTTGTGTTATCCATTGATCTCCATGTTTTATCAAAAGTATAAAAGGCCTTCTGAACAATAAAGGAGGAGGCCAGGGGCCGGGGCCAATTTCTCGGACCAGCTTCTCGAACTAGTCTCTCAGCCTGGTTTCTTGGGACTCTGGCCCCCCTGTGTCTTCTCTCTCTTTCTTCTTCTCTACCTTTCCTTCCCTCTGCTCTTTAATTTAACTTCAGGCTGAATCTCCACCTGGAGTGCGGAGGCTCGCCAGGTCTACTTACTTGCCCTGGCTGTTAAGACCCGCACGAAAGGGAGCTTAAGGCGAGGCACCCTTAGATATTCAAGCGGGCGCCGGTGGCCCAACGTAGGTGGTGCAAATTGCTTGTCTGGAATTTTATTGGCCTTCCGCGTAAACCAAGCTATTCAGCCCTCTTCCTCCACTTAATCTTCTTACTACACTATAGTTTCCTAATCTAATCTTACATTAATAAATAAACAAGACTTTCCACGCCAACGCCGTCCACCCTTCAAATTCCCTGGATCCACCGGGGCTGGACCCCGGCATAAGACCTTGAGTGGAGTCGGTGCCGGAACCTGAGGATTCCTCTCCAGTGCTGACATGGATCTTGGGGTACTTCCTGAGTCTTCCCAGGGGAGTCAGTCCTCGTCTCGAGTAGGGCATGCACGTGCGCTTTCCTCCCGAGCTGTAGCAGCAGTGTCACGCTTCCCTTCGCGTGGATCAAGGGATCTGTGGCTTTCCCACTAGGCTTTCCCTCAGGGCTGTCCCACGTGCCACCGTGGTGTGAGTCGATCCTCGGCTTGAAAGTCGAGGCAGTGCAGGGAAAACAGGTTTCCCTGGAACGGACTGAGACATCTGGGGGACTCTGGGAATGGTGGCACGACCCTGGAGTTCCTCTCGCCTTTCCTGTGGAGAGCGCCTCCTCTTGAGATGCGACGGGAATGCCGGGAATTCTTTCCCGACCACGCAGAGAAAGGATCCCTCCTCTCGAGCAAGAGGCGAAAACGGGGCTCCTCTGGATGTGGGGACTCTCGTGCTTCCTCTCGAGTGGAGACGGGTATGTCGGGGAACTTCTTGAGTTGCAGCAAGCGTGTGAAGGGCCCTTTGGAAATTCTTGAGGTTAGGTGTGATTAGCCTCGAGACGCCTCAGCAGAAATGGGCCTCATCTCACCTGGAGGGGAGAACCTCCTGGATTTTCTCGAGTGGCGGCAGGTGCTCTCGACTTACGACAGGGACCTCAGGAACCCGCTCTGGTGGCCTCAGGACAGACCAGTCCCGATGCGAGTTGCTCGGGGGACTCTCTGGATTCCTCTCCCATCGATCCCGGGGCCTAAGAGCTTGTGTGGAGTCGGTGCCTGAACCTGAGGATTCCTCTCCAGGGCTGGCATGGATCTTGTGGTACTTCTGGAGTCTCCCCAGGGGAGTCAGTCCACGTCTCGAGTGGGGGCATGCACATGCGCTTTCCTCCCCAGCTCTAGCAGCAGTGTAACGCTTCCCTTCGCTTGGATCGATGGATCTGTGGCTTTCCCTCGAGGCTTTCCCACAGGGCTGTCCAACGTGCCACCGTGGTGTGAGTCGATCCTCGGCTTAAAAGTCGAGGCAGTGCAGGGAAAACAGGTTTCCCTGGAATGGACTGAGACATCTGGGGGACTCTGGGAATGGTGGCACGACCCTGGAGTTCCTCTCGCCTTTCCTGTGGAGAGCTCCTCCTCTTGAGATGCGACGGAAACGCCGGGAATTCTTTCCCGACCACGCAGGGGAAGGATCCCTCCTCTCGAGCTAGGAGGCGGAAACGGGGCTCCTCTGGATGAGGGCGGGACTCTCATGCTCCCTCTCGAGTGGAGACGGGTATGTCGGGGAACTTCTTGAGTTGCAGCAAGGGTGTGAAGGACCCTTTGGAAGTTCCAGAGGTAGGTGTGATTAGCCTCGAGACGCCTCAGCGGAAATGGGCCTCATCTCGCCTGGAGGGGAGAACCTCCTGGATTTTCTCGAGTAGCGGCCGGTGCTCTCGACTTACGACGCGGATCAGGGACCCGCTCTGGTGGCCTCAGGAAAGGCCAGTCCGCATGCGAGTTGCTCGGGGCCTCTCGGGATTCCTCTCCCGTCGATGCCGGGGCCTAAGACTGCCGGGAGCCAGTGTGAGGAAGCCCGCCCGTGACAAGGTTATGAGGAAGGAAGCTGACATAAGCAAGGCGTGCTCAGACTTCAGGGACCCCTCTGGAAATTTTTAAGCATGTACCCCAACAAAAATCTGCCGGGTTTTGTGCTCTGCTTTTTCACTCTTCTGACCTTTTCTGGAAAAAGTCAATTCAGGGCGTTACTCTTCTGCATTTGAAAGAGTGTTTCAATCCAAAAACCCTCTGATGGCTTTCTAGCCTGCCTGTAGGACTCGTACAGCTGCGCTTGTGATTGTTTGAGGCCTCCTGACCGCAGGAGGCACAGGAAGCTTAAAACATCCTAGGAATGCAGGAGCTTCCGAGGAGTCAAAATCTTTAGAATAGGACTGATTAAAAGTTTCGTTTTTTGGGTCAATGCTTGCTGCCAAATTTTCATATCCTTTATTTTTAGATATAGTTGGTATATAGAAAAACAAGTAGTAGACCTGGTATTAGCAACATTAGATCTTTGAGTTAAGTACCTTCTTTGTTATAACCCACTGCACCTTTGTTCTATAGAGATGTAACTTTAATGCTTTAAGGAGATGCAGATTAAAGAAAAACACTTCAGGGGAAACAAAATTAACATTCATTAAGGAAGAGAGCCAAAAAGTGTTAACAAGCCTCTTGGCCAGAAGATAATGTAAATCACCTGAGACCTTTTGTATACAAAATGATGTACAGAAAGAATCTGGGTTGTGAACGCTACATAATTTTGTGTTATCCATTGATCTCCATGTTTTATCAAAAGTATAAAAGGCCTTCTGAACAATAAAGGAGGAGGCCAGGGGCCGGGGGCCAGTTTCTCGGACCAGCTTCTCGAACTAGTCTCTCAGCCTGGTTTCTTGGGACTCTGGCTCCCCCTGTGTCTTTCTCTCTCTTTCTTCTTCTCTACCTTGTCCTTCCCTCTGCCTCTTTACTTTAACTTCAGGCTGAATCTCCACCTGGAGTGCGGAGGCTCGCCAGGTCTACTTACTTGCCCTGGCTGTTAAGACCCCGCACGAAAGGGAGCTTAAGGCGAGGCAACCCTTAGATATTCAAGCGGGCGCCGGTGGCCCAACGTAGGTGGTGCAAATTCCTTGTCTGGAATTTTACTGGCCTTCCGCGTAAACCAACCTATTCAGCCCTCTTACTCCACTTAATCTTCTTACTACACTATAGTTTCCTAATCTAATCTTACATTAATAAATAAACAAGTCTTTCCACGCCAACACCGTCCACCCTTCGAATTTCCTGGATACACCGGGGCTGGACCCCGGCATAAGACCTTGTGTGGAGTCAGTGCCGGAACCTGAGGATTCCTCTCCAGTGCTGACATGGATCTTGGGGTACTTCTGGAGTCTCCCCAGGGGAGTCAGTCCTCGTCTCGAGTGGGGGCATGCACGTGCATTTACCTCCCGGGCTGTAGCAGCAGTGTCATGCTTCCCTTTGCGTGGATCAAGGGATCTGTGGCTTTCCCTCGAGGCTTTCCCACGAGACTTTCCCACAGGGCTATCCCACGTACCACCGTGTTGTGAGTCGATCCTCGCCTTGAATGTCGAGGCAGTGCAGGGAAAACAGGTTTCCCTGGAATGGACTGAGACATCTGGGGGACTCAGGGAAAGGTGGCACGACCCTGGAGTTCCTCTCGCCTTTCCTGTGGAGAGCGCCTCCACTTGAGATGCGACGGGAACGCCGGGAATTCTTTCCCGAACACGCAGGGAAATGATCCCTCCTCTAGAGCTAGGAGGCGGAAACGGGGCTCCTCTGGATGTGGGCGGGACTCTCGTGCTTCCTCTCGAGTGGAGACGGGTATGTCGGGGAACTTCTTTAGTTGCAGCAAGGGTGTGAAGGACCCTTTGGAAGTTCCAGAGTTTAGGTGTGATTAGCCTCGAGACGCCTCATGTAGAAATGGGGCTCATCTCGCCTGGAGGGGAGAACCTCCTGGATTTTCTCGAGTTGGGGCAGGTAATCTCGTCTTACAACGGGGACCTCAGGGACCCACTCTGGTGGCCTCAGGAAAGGCCAGTCCCCATGCGAGTTGCTCTGGGGCCTCTCCTGATTCCTCTCCCGGCGATGCGGGGGCCTAAGGCCTTGTGTGGAGTCGGTGCCAGAACCAGACGATTCCTCTCCAGTGCTGACATGGATCTTGGGGTACTTTTGGAGTCTCCCCAGGGGAGTCAGTCCTCGTCTCGAGTGGGGGCATGCACGTGTGCTTTCCTCCCGAGCTGTAGCAGCAGTGTCACGCTTCCCTTCGCGAGGTGAAAGGATCTGTGGCTTTCCCTCGAGGCTTTTCCATGAGGCTTTCCCACGAGGCTTTCCCACGAGGCTTTCCCACGAGGCTTACCCTAGGGCTGTCCCACGTGCCACCGTGGAGTGAGTCGATCCTCGGCTTGAAAGTCGAGGCAATGCAGGGAAAACAGGTTTCCCTGGAATGGACTGAGACATCTAGGGGACTCTGGGAATGGTGGCACAGCCCTGGAGTTCCTCTCGCCTTTCCTGTGGAGAGCGCCTCCTCTTGAGATGCGACGGGAACGCCGGGAATTCTTTCCCGACCACGCAGGGAAAGGATCCTCCTCTCGAGCTAGGAGGCGGAAACGGGGCTCCTCTGGATGTGGGGGCAACTCTCCTGCTACCTCTCGAGTTGAGACCGGTATGTCAGGGAACTACTTGAGTTGCAGCAAGGGTGTGAAGGACCCTTTGGAAGTTCCAGAGGTTAGGTGTGATTAGCCTCGAGACTCCTCAGCGGAAATGGGCCTCATCTCGCCTGGAGGGGAGAACCTCCTGGATTTTTTCGAGTTGCGGCAGGTGCTCTCGACTTACGAATGCAACTTCAGGGACCCGCTCCAGTCGCCTCAGGAAAGGCCAGTCCCCATGTGAGTTGCTCGGGGGCCTCTCGGGATTCCTCTCCCGTCGATGCTGGGGCCTACGACCTTGTGTGGAGTCAGTGCCGGAACCTGAGGATTCCTCTCCAGTGCCGACATGGATCTTCGGGGACTTCTGGAGTCTCCCCAGGGGCGTCAGACCTCGGCTCGAGTGGGGGCATGCACGTGCGCTTTCCTCCCGAGCTGTAGCAGCAGTGTCACGCTTCCCTTCGTGTGGATCAAGGGATCTGTGGCTTTCCCTCGAGGCTTTCCCAAGAGGCTTTCCCACGAGGCTTTCCCACAGGGCTGTCCCACGTGCCACCGTGGTGTGAGTCGATCCTCGGCTTGAAAGTCGAGGCAGTGCAGGGAAAACACGTTTCCCTGGAGTGGACTGAGACATCTGGGGGACTCTGGGAATGGTGGCACGACCCTGGAGTTCCTCTCGCCTTTCCTGTGGAGAGCGCCCCCTCTTGAGCTGCGATGGGAAGGCCAGGAATTCTTTCCCGAACACGCAGGGAAAGGAACCCTCCTCTCGAGCTAGGAGGCGGAAACGGAGCTCCTCTGGATGTGGGCGGGACTCTCGTGCTTCCTCTCAAGTGGAGACGGGTATGTCGGGGAACTTCTTGAGTTGCAGCAAGGGTGTGAAGGACCCTTTGGAAGTTCCAGAGGTTAGGTGTGATTAGCCTCGAGACGCCTCCGCGGAAATGGGCCTCATCTCGCCTGGATGGGAGAACCTCCTGGATTTTCTCGAGTTGCGGCAGGTGCTCTCGACTTACGACGGGACCTCAGGGACCCGCTCTGGTGGCCTCAGGAAAGGCCAGTCCCCATGCGAGTTGCTCGGGGGCCTCTCGGAATTCCTCTCCGTTGATGCCGGCGGCCTAAGACCTTGTGTGGAGTCAGTGCCGGAACCTGAGATTCCTCTCCAGTGCTGACATGGATCTTGGGGTACTTCTGGAGTCTCCCCAGGGGAGTCAGTCCTCGGTCTCGAGTGGGGGCATGCACGTGCGCTTTCCTCCCGAGCTGTAGCAGCAGTGTCACGCTTCCCTTCACGAGGGCGTTCCCACGTGCCTCCTTGGTGTGAGTCGATCCTCGGCTTCAAAGTCGACGCAGTGGCAGGGAATACAGGTTTCCCTGGAATGGACTGAGACAGTTGGGGGACTCTGGGAATGGTGGCACGACCCTGGAGTTCCTCTCGCCTTTCCTGTGGAGAGCGCCTCCTCTGGAAATGCGACGGGAAGGCCGGGAATTCTGTCCCGAAGACGCAGTGAAAGGATCCCTCCTCTCGAGCTAGGAGGCGGAAACGGGGCTCCTCTGGATGTGGGCGGAACTC
>NW_017200290.1:0-7045 GCF_001704415.2 Capra hircus
TTTATCTCGAGACGCTCAGCGGAAATGTGCCTCATCTCGCCTGGAGGGGAGAACCTCCTGGATTTTCTCGAGTTGCAGCAGGTGCTCTCGACTTACGACGGGGACCACAGGGACCCGCTCTGGTGGCCTCAGGAAAGGCCAGTCCTCATGTGAGTTGCTCGGGAGCCTTTCGGGATTTCTCTCCCGTCGATGCCGGGGGCATAAGACCTTGTGTGGAGTCTGTGCCGGAACCTGAGGATTCCTCTCCAGTGCTGACATGGAACTTGGGGTACTTCGGGAGTCTCCCTAGGGAGTCAGTCCTCGTCCCGAGTGGGGGCCTGCACGTGCGATTTCCTCCTGAGCTGTAGTAGCAGTGTCACGCTTCTCTTCGCATGGGTCAAGGGATCTGTGCCTTTCTTCGAGGCTTTCCCAAAGTGCTGTCCCACGTGCCACCGTGGTGTGTGTCGATGTCGATCCTCGGCTTGAAAGTCGAGGCAGTGAAGGGAAAACAGGTTTCCCTGGAATGGACTGAGACATCTGGGGGACTCTGGGAATGTGGCAAGACCCTGGAGTTCCTCTCGACTTTCTGTGGAGAGCGCCTCCACTTAAGATGCGACGGAACGCCGGGAATTCTTTCCCGATCACGCAGGGAAAGGATCCCTTGTCTCGAGCCAGGAGGCAGAAACGGGACTCCTTGGATGTGGGCGGGACTTCCGCGCTTCTTCTTTGTGGAGACCGGTAGGTCGGGGAACTTCTTGAGTTGCAGCAAGGGTGTGAAGAACCGTTTGGAAGTTCCAGAGGTTAGGTGTGATTAGCCTCGAGACGCCTCAGCGGAAATGGGCCTCATCTCGCTTGGAGGGGAGAACCTCGTGGATTTTCGCGAGTTGTAACAGGTGCTCCGACTTACGACGGGACCTTAGGGACCCGCACTTGTGGCCTCAGGAAAGGCCAGTCCCCATGCGAGTTGCTGGACGGCCTCTCGGGATTCCTCTCCCGTCGATGCCGGGGCCTAAGACCTTTTGTGGATTCGGTGCCGGAACCTGAGGATTCCTCTCCAGTGCTGACATGGATCTTGGGTACTTCTGGAGACACCCCAGGAGAGTCAGTCCTCGTCTCGAGTGGGGGCATGCACGTGCGCTTTCCTCCCGAGCTGAAGCAGCAGTGTCACGCTTCCCTTTGCTTGGATCAAGGAATATGTGGCTTTCTCTCGAGGCTTTCCCACGAGGCTTTCCCACAAGGCTTTCCCACAGGGCTGTCCCACGTGCCACCGTGGTGTGAGTCGATCCTCGCCTTGAAAGTCGAGGCAGTGCAGGGAAAACAGATTACCCTTGAATGGACTGAGACATCTGGGGGACTCTGGGAATGTGGCTCGACCCTGGAGTTCCTCTCGCGTTTCCTGTGGAGAGCGCCTCCTCTTGAGATGCGATGGGAACGCCGGGAATTCTTTCCCGACCCCGCAGGGAAAGGATCCCTCCTCTCGAGCTAGGAGGCGGAAACAGGGCTCCTCTGGATGTGGGCGGGTCTCTCCTGCTTCCTCTCGAGTGGACACGGGTATGTCGGGGAACTTGTTGAGTTGCAACAATGGTGTGAAGGACCCTTTGTAGGTTTCAGAGGATAGGTGTGATAAGCCTCGAGACGCCTCAGCGGAATTGGGCCTCATCTCGCCTGGAGGGGAGAACCTCCTGGATTTTCTCGAGTTGTGGCAGGTGCTCTCGACTTACGACGGGGACCTCAGGGACCCGCTCTGGTGGCCTCAGGAAAGGCCAGTCCCCTTGCGAGGTGCTCGGGGGCCTCTAGGGATTCCTCTCCCGTCTATGCCGGTGCCTAAGATCTTGTGTGGAGTCGGTGAAGGAACCTGAGCATTCCTCTCCAGTGCTGACCTGGATTTTGGGGTACTTCTGGAGTCTCCCCAGTGGAGTCAGTCCTCGTCTCGAGTGGGCCATGCACCTGCGCTTTCCTCCCGAGCTGTAGCAGCAGTGTCACGCTTCCCCTCGCGTGGATCAAGGGATCTG
The DNA here is from genome assembly GCF_001704415.2 of Capra hircus. Taxonomy (NCBI): domain Eukaryota; kingdom Metazoa; phylum Chordata; class Mammalia; order Artiodactyla; family Bovidae; genus Capra; species Capra hircus. The sequence continues at coordinate 1,992 of NW_017200290.1, forward strand.
TGGCTTTCACTTGAGGCTTTCAACGAGGCTTTACCACAGAGCTGTCCCACGTGCCACCGTGGTGTGAGTGGATCCTCGCTTGAAAGTCGAGGCAGTGCAGCGAAAACAGGTTCCCTGGAATGGACTGAATATCTGGGGGACTCTGGGAATGGTGGCACGACCCTGGAGTGCCTCTTGCCTTTCCGGTGTAGAGCGCCTCCTCTTGAGATGCGACGGAAACGCCGGGAATTCTTTCCGACACGCAGGGAAAGGATCCTTTCTCTCGAGCTAGGAGGCGAAACGGGTCTCATCTCGACATGGCGGGACTCTCGTGCTTCAACTCGAGTGCAGACGGGTATGTTGGGGAACTTCTTGAGTTGCAGCAAGGGTGTGAATGAGCCTTTGGTAGTTCCAGAGATTAGGTGTGATTCGCCTGGAGATGCCTCAGCAGAAATGGGCCTCATCTCGCCTGGAGGGGAGAACCTCCTGGATTTTCTCGATTGAGGCAGGTGCTCTCGACTTACGACAGGGACCTCAGGGACCCGCTCTGGTGGCCTCAGGAAAGGCCAGTCACCATGTGAGTTGCTCGGGGCCTCTCGGGATTCGTCACCCGTCGATGCCAGGGCTAAGATCTTGTGTGGAGTCGGTGCCGGAACCTGAGAATTCCTCGCCAGTGCTGACATGGATCTTGGGGTACTTCTGAGTCTCCCAGTGGAGTCAGTCCTCGGCTCGAGTGGGGGCATGCACGTGCGCTTTCCTCCCTAGCTGTAACAGCTTTTCACGCTTCCATAGGCGTGGATCAAGGATCTGTGGCTTTCGCTTGAGGCTTTCCCAAGAGGATTTCCCACGAGGCTTTCCCACATGGCTGTCCCACGTGCCACCGTGGTGTGAGTCGATCCTCGGCTTCAACGTCGAGGCAGTGCAGGGAAAACAGGTTTCCCTGGAATGGACTGAGACATCTGGGGGACTCTGGGAATTGTGGCATGACCCTGGAGTTACTCTCACCTTTCCTGTGGAGAGTGCCTCCTCTTGAGATGCCGACGGAAATGCCGGGAATTCTTTCGCGACCACACAGTGAAAGGATCAATCCTCTCGAGCTAGGAGGCGGAAACGGGTCTCCTCTGGATGTGGGCGGGACTCTCATGCTTCCTGTCGAGTGGAAACGGGCATGTTGGGGAACTTCTTGAGTTGCAGCAAGGGTGTGAAGGACCCTTTGGAAGTTCCAGAGTTTAGGCGTGATTAGCCTCGAGACCCCTCAGCGGAAATGGGCCTCATCTCGCCAGGAGAGGAGAACCTCCTGGATTTTTCTCGAGTTGCGGCAGGTGCTCTCGACTTACGACGGGGACTTCAGGGACCCGCTCTGGTGGCCTCAGGAAAGGCCAGTCCCCATGCGACTTGCTCGGGGGCCTCTCGGGATTCCTCTCCCTTCGAAGCCTGGGCCTAAGACCTTGTGTGGAGTCGGTGCCGGAACCTGTGGATTTCTACCGGTGCTGACATGGAACTTGGGGTACTTCTGGAGTCTCCCCAGGGGAGTCAGTCCTCGTCTCGAGAGGGGGCATGCACGTGCGCTTTCCTCCCGAGCTGAAGCAGCAGTGTCACGCTTCTCTTCCCAGGGGTCAAGGAATCTGTGCCTTTCCCTCGAGGCTTTCCCAAAGGGCTGTCCCACGTGCCACCGTTGTGTGTGTCGATGTCGATGCTCGGCTTGAAAAGTCGAGACAGTGCAGGGAAAACAGGTTTCCCTGGAATGGACTGAGACATCTTGGGGACTCTGGGAATGGTGGCATGACCCTGGAGTTCCTCTCGCCTTTCCTGTGGAGAGCGCCTCCTCTTGAGATGGGACAGGAACGCCGGGAATTATTTGCCGACCTCGAAATGAAATGATACCTCCTCTCGAGCTAGGAGGAGGAAACGGGTCTCTTCTGGATATGGGCGGGACTCTCGTGCTTCCCCTTGAGTGGATACGGGTATGTCGGGGAACGTCTTGAGTTGCAGCAAGGCTGTGAAGGACCCTTTGGAAGTTCCAGAGGTTAGGTGTGATTAGCCTCGAGTCGCCTCAGGGGAAATGGGCCTCATCTCGCCTGGAGGGGACAACCTCCTGGATATTCACGACTTGCGGCAGGTGCCTCTCGACTTATGACGGGGGACCACAGGGACCCCCTCTGGAGGCCTCAGGAAAGGCCAGTCCCCATGCGACTTGCTCGGGGGCCTCTCGGGATTCCTCTCCCGTCGAAGCCTGGGCCTAAGACCTTGTGTGGAGTCGGTGCGGGAACCTGAGGATTCCTCTCCAGTGCTGACATGGATCTTGGGGTATTTCTGGAGTCTCCCCAGGGGAGTGTGTCCTCGTCCCGAGTGGGGGTATGGACGTGCGCTTTCCTCCCGAGCTGTAGCAGCAGTGTCACTCTTCACTTCGCGTGGATCAAGGGATCTGTGGCTTTCCCTCGAGGCTTTTCCACGAGGCTTTCCCACGAGGCTTTCCCACAGGGCTGTCCCACGTGCCACCGTGGTGTTAGTCGATACTCGGCTTGAAAGTCGAGGCAGTGCAGGCAAAACAGGTTTCCCTGGAATGGACTGAGACATCTGAGAGACCCTGGGAATGGTGGCACGACCCTGGAGTTCCTCTCGCCATTCCTGTGGAGAGCGCCTCCTCTTGAGATGCGAAAGGAACGCCGGGAATTCTTTCCCGACCAAGAAGGGAAAGATCCCTCCTCTCGAGCTATGAGGCGGAAACGGGGCTCCTCTGGATGTGCGCAGGACTCTCGTGCTTCCTCTCGAGTGGAGACGGGTATGTCGGGGAACTTCTTGAGGTGCAGCAAGGGTGTGAAGGACCCTTTGGAAGTTCCAGAAGTTAGGTGTGATTAGCCTCGAGACGCCTCATCTGAAATGGGCCTCATCTTGCCTGGAGGGGAGAACCTCCTGGATTTTCTCGAGTTGCGGCTGGTGCTCTCGACTTAGGACGGGGACCTTAGGGACCCGCTTTGGTGGCCTCAGGAAAGGCCAGTCCCCATGCGAGTATGCTCGGGGCCTCTCGGGATTCCTCTCCCGTCTATGCCGGGGCCTAAGACCTTGTGTGGAGTTGGTGCCGGAACCTGAGGATTCCTCTCCAGTGCTGACATGGATCTTGGGCTACATCTGGAGTCTCCCCAGGGAGTCACTCCTCGTCCCGAGTGTGGGCATGCACGTGCGCTTTCCTCCAGAGCTGTAGCAGCAGTGTCACGCTTCTCTTCCCATGGGTCAAGGGATCTGTGCCTTTCCCTCGAGGCTTTCCCAAAGGGCTGTCCCACGTGCCACCGTGGTGTGTGTCGATGTGGATCCTCGGCTTGAAAGTCTAGGCAGTGCAGGGAAAACAGATTTCCCTGGAATGGACTGAGACATCTTGGGGACTCTGGGAATGGTGGCACGACCCTGGAATTCCTCTCGCCTTTGCTGTGGAGAGCGCCTCCTCTAGAGATGCGACGGGAACGCCGGGAATTCGTTGCCGACCACGAAATGAAATGATACCTCCTCCGAGCTAGGAGGCGGAAACGGGGCTCTTCTGGATGTGGGTGGGACTCTCGTGCTTCCCCTTGAGTGGAGACGGGTATGTCGGGGAACTTATTGAGTTGCAGCAAGGGTGTGAAGGACCCTTTGGAAGTTCCAGAGGTTAGGTGTGATTAGCCTCGAGTCGCCTCAGCGGAAATGGGCCTCATCTAGCCTGGAGGGGTCAACCATCCTGGATTTTCTCGACTTGCGGCAGGTGCTCTCGACTTACGACGGGGACCACAGGGACCCCCTCTGGAGGCCTCAGGAAAGGCCAGTCCCCATGCGAGTTGCTCGGGAGCCTTTCGGGATTTCTCTCCCATCGATGCCGGGGCCTAAGACCTTGTGTGGAGTCGGTGCCGGAACCTGAGGATTCCTCTCCAGTGCTGACATGGATCTTGGGGTACTTCTGGAGTCTCCCCAGGGGAGTGTGTCCTCGTCCTGAGTGGGGGCATGGACGTGCGCTTTTCCTCCCGAGCTGTAGCAGCAGTGTCACTCTTCACTTCGCGTGGATCAAGGGATCTGTGGCTTTCCCTCGAGGCTTTTTCCTCGAGGCTTTCCCACGAGGCTTTCCCACAGGGCTGTCCCACGTGCCACCGTGGTGTTAGTCGATACTCGGCTTGAAAGTCGAGTCAGTGCAGGCCAAAACAGGTTTCCCTGGAATGGACTGAGACATCTGAGAGACCCTGGGAATGGGGGCACGACCCTGGAGTTCCTCTCGCCATTCCTGTGGAGAGCGGCCTCCTCTTGAGATGCGACTGGAACGCCGGGAATTCTTTCCCGACCACACAGGGAAAGGAACCCTCCTCTCGAGCTATGAGGCTGAAACGGGTCTCCTCTGTATGTGGGCGGGACTCTCGTGATTTCTCTCGAGTGGAGACGGGTATGTCGGGGAACTTCTTGAGTTGCAGCAAGGGTGTGAAGGACCCTCTGGAATTTCCAGAGTTTAGGTGTGAAAAGCCTCGAGACGCCTCAGGGAAATGGGCCTCATCTCGCCTGGAGGGAGAACCTCCTGGATTTTCTCGAGTTGCACCAGGTGCTCTCGACTTAAGTCGGGGACCTCAGGGACCCGCTCTGGTGGCCTCAGGAAAGGCCAGTCCCCATGCGACTTGCTCGGGGCCTCTCGCGGATTCCTCTCCCATCGATGCTACGGACTAAGACCTTGTGTGGAGTCGGTGCCGGAACCTGAGGATTCCTCTCCAGTGCTGACATGGATCTTGGGGTACTTCTGGAGTCTCCCCAGGGGAGTCAGTCCTCGTCTCGATTGGGGCATGCACGTGGGTCAGTCCTCGTCGCGTGTGGGGCATGCAGCGTGCGCTTTCCTCCCGAGCTGCAGCAGCAGTGTCATGGTTCCCTTCGCGTGGATCAAGGGATCTGTGGCTTTCCCTCGAGGCTTTTCCAAAAGCGCTGTCCACGTGCCACCTGGTGTGAGTGGATCCTCGTCCTGAAACTCGAGGCAGTGTAGGGAAACAGGTTTCCCTGGAATGGACTGAGACATCTGGGTACTCTGGGAATGGTGGCACGACCCTGGAGTTCGCTCGCCTTTCCTGTGGAGATCG
>NW_017200291.1:0-7045 GCF_001704415.2 Capra hircus
AGGGGAAAACACCACGGTGGCACGTGGGACAGCCCTGTGGGAAGCTCGTGGGAAAGCCTCGAGGGAAAGCCACAGATCATTGATCCAAGCGAAGGAAGTGCGACACTGCTGCTATAGCTGGGAGAAGCGCACGTGCATGCCCCACTCGAGACGAGGACTGACTCCCCTGGGGAGACTCCAGAAGTACCCCAAGATCCATGTCAGCACTGAAGAGGAATCCTCAGGTTCCGGCACCGACTCCACACAAGGTCTTAGGCCCCTGCATCGACGGGAGGAATCCCGAGAGGGCCCCGAGCAACTCGCATGGGGACTGGCCTTTCCTGAGGCCACCAGAGCGGTCCTTAGGTCCCCGTCGTAAGTCGAGAGCACCTGCCGCAACTCGAGAAAATCCAGGAGGTTCTCCCTCCAGGCGAGATGAGGCCCATTTCCGCTGAGGCGTCTCGAGCTAATCACACCTAACCTCTGGAACTTCAAAGGGTCCTTCACACCCTTGCTGCAACTCAAGAAGTTCCCGACATACCCGTCTCCACTCGAGAGGAAGCACGAGAGTCCCGCCCACATCAGAGGAGCCCCGTTTCCGCCTCCTAGCTCGAGAGGAGGGATCCTTTCCCTGCGTGGTCGGGAAAGAATTCCGGCGTTCCCGTCGCATCTCAAGAGGAGGCGCTCTCCACAGGAAAGGCGAGAGGAACTCCAGGGTCGTGCCACCATTCCCAGAGTCCCCCAGATGTCTCAGTCCATTCCAGGGAAACCTGTTTTCCCTGCACTGCCTCGACTTTCAAGCCGAGGATCGACTCACACCACGGTGGCACGTGGGAAGCCTGTGGGAAAGCCTCGTGGAAAGCCTGGGGAAAGCCCGAGGGAAAGCCACAGATCCCTTGATCCACGCGAAGGGAAGCGTGACACTGCTGCTACAGCTCGGGAGAAAGCGCACGTGCATGCCCCAACTCGAGACGAGGACTGACTCCCCTGGGGAGACTCCAGAAGTACCCCAAGATCCATGTCAGCACTGGAGAGGAATCCTCAGGTTCCGGCACCGACTCCACACAAGGTCTTAGGCCCGGCATCGACGGGAGAGGAATCCCGAGAGGCCCCGAGCAACTCGCATGGGGACTGGCCTTTCCTGAGGCCACCAGAGCGGGTCCCTGAGGTCCCCGTCGTAAGTCGAGAGCACCTGCCGCAACTCGAGAAAATCCAGGAGGTTCTCCCCTCCAGGCGAGATGAGGCCCATTTCCGCTGAGGCGTCTCGAGGCTAATCACACCTAACCTCTGGAACTTCCAAAGGGTCCTTCACACCCTTGCTGCAACTCAAGAAGTTCCCCGACATACCCGTCTCCTCGAGAGGAAGCACGAGAGTCCGCCCACATCCAGAGGAGCCCGTTTCCCCTCCTAGCTCGAGAGGAGGGATCCTTTCCCTGCGTGGTCGGGAAAGAATTCCCGGCGTTCCCGTCGCATCTCAAGAGGAGGCGCTCTCCACAGGAAAGGCGAGAGGAACTAGGGTCGTGCCACATTCCCAGAGTCCCCAGATGTCTCAGTCCATTCCAGGGAAACCTGTTTTCCCTGCACTGCCTCGACTTTCAAGCCGAGGATCGACTCACACCACGGTGGCACGTGGACAGCCTGTGGGAAAGCTCGTGGAAAGCCTCGAGGGAAAGCCACAGATCCCTTGATCCACGCGAAGGGAAGCGTGACACTGCTGCTACAGCTCGGGAGGAAAGCGCACGTGCATGCCCCACTCGAGACGAGGACTGACTCCCTGGGGAGACTCCAGAAGTACCCAAGATCCATGTCAGCACTGGAGAGGAATCCTCAGGTTCCGGCACCGACTCCACACAAGGTCTTAGGCCCGGCATCGACGGGAGGAAGGAGAGGAGAGGCCCCGAGCAACTCGCATGGGGACTGGCCTTTCCTGAGGCCACCAGAGCGGGTCCCTGAGGTCCCCTCGTAAGTCGAGAGCACCTGCCGCAACTCGAGAAAATCCAGGAGGTTCTCCCCCCTCCAGGCGAGATGAGGCCCATTTCCTGAGGCGTCTCGAGGCTAATCACACCTAACCTCTGGAACTTCCAAAGGGTCCTTCACACCCTTGCTGCAACTCAAGAAGTTCCCGACATACCGTCTCCACTCGAGAGGAAGCACGAGAGTCCCGCCCACATCCAGAGGAGCCCGTTTCCGCCTCCTAGCTCGAGAGGAGGGATCCTTTCCCTGCGTGGAAAGAATTCCCGGCGTTCCGTCGCATCTCAAGAGGAGGCGCTCTCCACAGGAAAGGCGAGAGGAACTCCAGGGTCGTGCCACATTCCCAGAGTCCCCCAGATGTCTCAGTCCATTCCAGGGAAACCTGTTTTCCCTGCACTGCCTCGACTTTCAAGCCGAGGATCGACTCACACCACGGTGGCACGTGGACAGCCCTGTGGGAAAGCCTCGTGGGAAAGCCTCGTGGAAAGCCTCGAGGAAAGCCACAGATCCTTGATCCACGCGAAGGGAAGCGTGACACTGCTGCTACAGCTCGGAGGAAAGCGCACGTGCATGCCCCACTCGAGACGAGGACTGACTCCCCTGGGGAGACTCCAGAAGTACCCAAGATCCATGTCAGCACTGGAGAGGAATCAGTTCCGGCACCGACTCCACACAAGGTCTTAGGCCCGCATCGACGGGAGAGGAATCCGAGAGGCCCCCGAGAAGCAACTCGCATGGGGACTGGCCTTTCCTGAGGCCACCAGAGCGGGTCCCTGAGGTCCCCGTCGTAAGTCGAGAGCACCTGCCGCAACTCGAGAAATCCAGGAGGTTCTCCCTCCAGGCGAGATGAGGCCCATTTCCGCTGAGGCGTCTCGAGGCTAATCACACTAACTCTGGAACTTCCAAAGGGTCCTTCACACCTTGCTGCAACTCAAGAAGTTCCCCGACATACCCGTCTCCACTCGAGAGGAAGCACGAGAGTCCCGCCCACATCCAGAGGAGCCCGTTTCCGCCTCCTAGCTCGAGAGGAGGGATCCTTTCCTGCGTGGTCGGGAAAGAATTCCCGGCGTTCCGTCGCATCTCAAGAGGAGGCGCTCTCCACAGGAAAGGCGAGAGGAACTCCAGGGTCGCCACCATTCCAGAGTCCCCCAGATGTCTCAGTCCATTCCAGGGAAACCTGTTTTCCCTGCACTGCCTCGACTTTCAAGCCGAGGATCGACTCACACGGTGGCACGTGGGACAGCCTGTGGGAAAGCCTCGTGGGAAAGCCTCGAGGGAAAGCCACAGATCCTTGATCCACGCGAAGGGAAGCGTGACACTGCTGCTACAGCTCGGGAGGAAAGCGCACGTGCATGCCCCACTCGAGACGAGGACTGACTCCCCTGGGAGACTCCAGAAGTACCCCAAGATCCATGTCAGCACTGGAGAGGAATCCTCAGGTTCCGGCACCGACTCCACACAAGGATCTTAGGCCCCGGCATCGACGGGAGAGGAATCCCGAGAGGCCCCGAGCAACTCGCATGGGGACTGGCCTTTCCTGAGGCCACCAGAGCGGGTCCCTGAGGTCCCCGTCGTAAGTCGAGAGCACCTGCCGCAACTCGAGAAAATCCAGGAGGTTCTCCCCTCCAGGCGAGATGAGGCCCATTTCCGCTGAGGCGTCTCGAGGCTAATCACACCTAACCTCTGGAACTTCCAAAGGGTCCTTCACACCCTTGCTGCAACTCAAGAAGTTCCCCGACATACCGTCTCCACTCGAGAGGAAGCACGAGAGTCCCGCCCACATCCAGAGGAGCCCCGTTTCCGCCTCCTAGCTCGAGAGGAGGGATCCTTTCCCTGCGTGGTCGGGAAAGAATTCCCGGCGTTCCGTCGCATCTCAAGAGGAGGCGCTCTCCACAGGAAAGGCGAGAGGAACTCCAGGGTCGTGCCACCATTCCCAGAGTCCCCAGATGTCTCAGTCCATTCCAGGGAAACCTGTTTTCCCTGCACTGCCTCGACTTTCAAGCCGAGGATCGACTCACACCAGGTGGCACGTGGGACAGCCCTGTGGGAAAGCCTCGTGGGAAAGCCTCGAGGGAAAGCCACTGATCCCTGATCCACGCGAAGGGAGGGTGACACTGCTGCTACAACTCGGGAGGAAAGCGCACGTGCATGCCCCACTGAGACGAGGACTGACTCCCCTGGGAGACTCCAGAAGTACCCAAGATCCATGTCAGCACTGGAGAGGAATCCTCAGGTTCCAGCACCGACTCCACACAAGGTCTTAGGCCCCGGCATCGACGGGAGAGGAATCCCAAGAGGCCCCCGAGCAACTCGCATGGGGACTGGCCTTTCCTGAGGCCACCAGAGCGGGTCCCTGAGGTCCCCGTCTTAAGTCGAGAGCACCTGCAGCAACTCGAGAACATCCAGGAGGTTCTCCCCTCCAGGCGAGATGAGGCCCATTTCCGTTGAGGCGTCTCGAGGCTAATCACACCTAACCTCTGGAACTTCCAAAGGGTCCTTCACACCTTGCTGCAACTCAAGAAGTTCCCCGACATACCAGTCTCCACTCGAGAGGAAGCACGAGGGTCCCGCCCACATCCAGAGGAGCCTGGTTTCCACCTCGTAGCTTGAGATTAGGGATTCTTTCCTGCTTCGTCTGGAAAGAATTCCCGGCTTTCCCGTCGCATCTCAAGAAGAGGCGCTCTCAATAGGAAAGGCGAGAGAACCCAGTGTCGTGCCACAATTCCAAGGGTCCCCCAGATGTCTCAGTCCATTCCAGAGGAACTTGTTTTCCCTGCACTGCCTCTACTTTCACGCCGAGGATCCACTCACTCCACCATGGCATGTCCCACGTGGGACAGCCCTGTGGGAAAGCCTCGTCGGAAAGCCTCGAGGGAAAGCCACAGATCCCTTGATCCCGCGACGGGAAGTGTGACACTGCTGCTACAGTTCGTGAGGAAAGCTCACGTGCATGCCCCCACACGAGATGAGCACTGACTCCCCAGGAGAGACTCCAGAAGTACCCCAAGATCCATGTCAGCACTGGAGAGGAATCCTCAGGTTCCAGCCCCGACTCCACACAAGGTCTTAGGCCCGACATCGACGGGAGAGGAATCCCGAAAGGCCCCTTGCAACTCCCATGGGCACTGGCCTTTCCTGAGGCCACCAGAGCGGGTCCCTGAGGTCCCCGTCGTAACTCGAGAGACCCTGCCCAACTCTAGAAAATCCAGGAGGTTCTCCGCTCCAGGCGAGATGAGGCCCATTTCCTCTGAGGCGTCTGGAGGCTAATCACACCTAAACTCTGGAAATTCAAAAGGGTCCTTGCTGCAACTCAAGAAGTTCCCCGACATACCCGTCTCCACTCGAGAGGAAGCACGAGGGTCCCGCCCACATCCAGAGGAACCCCGTTTCCGCCTGGTAGCTCGAGATGAGGGATCCTATCCTTCTTAGTCAAGAAAGATTTTTCAGCGTTCCCGTGGCCTCTCAAGAGCAAGGGCTCTCAATAGGAAAGGCGAGAGGAACTCCAGGGTCGTGCCACCATTCCAAGAGTCCCCCAGATATCTCAGTCCATTTCAGAGGAACCTGTTTTCCCCGCAATGCCTCGACTTTCACGCCGAGGATCCACTCACACCATGGTGGCACGTGGGACAGCCCTTTGGGAAAGCCTCGTGGGAAAGCCACAGATCCCTTGATCCCCGCGAAGGGAAGCGTGACACATCTGCTACACTGTCCCTGAGGTCACGGTCGTATGTTGAGAGCACCTGCCCAACGAGAAAATCCAGGAGGTTCTCTGCTCCAGTCGAGATGAGGCCCATTTTCTCTGCGGCGTCTCGAGAGTAATCACACTAAACTCTGGAACTTCCAAAAGGGTCCTACACACCCTTGCTACAACTCAGGAGGTTCCCCGATATACCCGTCTCCACTCAGAGGAAGCACGAGGGTCCGGCCTCCTCCAGAGGAGCTCCGTTTCCGCCTCCAATCTCGAGATGAGGGATCCTTCCCTGCTTCCTCGGGAAAGAATTCCCAACGTTTCCGACGCATCTCAAGAGGAGGCGCGCTGCACAGGAAAGGCGAGAGGAACTCATGGGTCGTGCCACCATTCCAAGTGCCCCCAGATGTCTCCGTCCATTCCAGAGGATCCTGTTTTCCCTGCACTGCTTCGACTTTCATGCCGAGGATCGGCTCACACCACGGTGGCACGTGGGAGAGCCCTGTGGGAAAGCCTCGTGGGAAGCCGAGGGAAAGCCACAGATCCCTTGATCCACGCGACGGGAAGCGTGACACTGCTGCTACAGCTCGGGAGGAAAGCGCACGTGCATGCCCCCACTCGAGACGAGGACTGACTCCCCTGGGGAGACTCCAGAAGTACCCCAAGATGCATGTCAGCCCTGGAGAGGAATCCTCAGGTTCCGGCCCCGACTCCACACAAGGTCTTAGGCCCTGGCATCGACGGGAGAGGAACAGCGACAGGCCCTCTAGCAACTCGCATGGGGACTGGCCTTTCCTGAGGTCACCAGAGCGGGTCCATGAGGTCCCCGTCGTAAGTCAAGAGCACCTGCCGCAACTCGGTAAAATCCAGGAGGTTCTCCCCTGCAGGCGAGATGAGGCCCGTTTCCACTGAGGTGTCTCGAGGCTAATCACACTTGACCTCTGGAACTTCCAAAGAGTCTTTCACAGCCATGCTGCAACTCAAGAAGTTCCCCGACATACCCGTCTCCACTCAAGAGGAAGCACGAGGGTCCCGGCCACATCCAGAGGAGCTCCGTTTCCGGCTCGTAGCTCGAGAGGACGGATCCTTTCCCTGCTTGGTCGGGAAAGAATTCCCGGCATTCCCATCGCATCTCAAGAGGAGGCGCTCTCCAAAGGAAAGGGGAGAGGAACTGCAGGGTCGTGCCACCATTCCAAGACTCCCCCAGATATCTCAGTCCGTTCCACAGGAACCTGTTTTCCCTGCACTGCCTCGGCTTTCACGCGAGGATCGACTCACACCACCGTGACACGTGGGACAGCCCTGTGGGAAAGCCTCGTGGGAAAGACTCGAGGAAAGCCACAGATCCCTTGGTCCACGCAAGGGGAAGCGTGACACTGCTGCTACAGCATGGGAGGAAAGGGCACG
>NW_017200292.1:0-19403 GCF_001704415.2 Capra hircus
CCGAGAGGCCAATAAGCAACTCGCACGGAGAGTGGCCTTTCCTGAGGCCACCAGATAGGTCCCTGTGGTCCCCGTCGTAAATCGAGAGCACCTACCGCAACTCGAGAAAATCCTGTAGATTCTCCCCTCCAGGCTAGATGAGGCCCATTTCCGCTGAGGCGACTCGAGGCTAATCACATCTAACCTTTGGAACTTCCATAGGGTCCTTCACACCCTTGCTGCAACTCAAGAAGTTCCCCGACATACCCTTGTCCACTCGAGAGGAAAGCGGCGAGCGTCCCTTGCACATCCAGAGAAGGCCCTTTTCCTCCCTGTAGCTCGAGATGAGGGATCCTTTCCCTGCGTGGTCGGGAAAGAATTCCTGGCATTCCCGTCGCATCCAAGAGGAAGCGCTCTCCACAGGAAAGGCGAGAGGAACTCCAGGGTCGTGCCACCATTCCAAGAGTCCCCCAGAGGACTGAGTCCATTCCAAAGGAAACTCTTTTACCTGCACTGCCTTGACTGTCACGTCGAGGATCGACTCACACCACGGTGGCACGTGGGACAGCCCTGTGTGTTAGCCTCGTGGGAAAGCCTCATGGGAAGTCCTACAGGGGAAAGCCACACATCCCTTGATCCACCCGTCGGGTAGCATGACACTGCTGCCACCTTTAGGGAGGAAAGCCCAAGTGCATTTCCCCACTCGAGACGAGGACTGACTCCCCTGGGGAGAGTCCAGAAGTACCCAAAAATCCACGTCAGCACTGGAGAGGAATCCTCAGTTTCCGGTCCCAACTCAACACAAGGTCTTTGACTCGGGAAATGCAAGCAGTTAAAAGATCTCTCCTTTGGAGCCTCGAGGGGGGATCGGGGCTTCTCTGGATGTGGGCGGGACCCTCGTGCTTCCTTTGAGTGTAGACGGGTATGTCGGGAAAGCTCTTGAGTTGCAGCAAGTGTGTGAAGGAACCATTGGAAGTTCCAGAGGTTAGGTGTGCTTAGCCTCTAGATGCGTCAGTGGAAATAGGCCTCATTTTGCCTGTAGGGGAGAACCTCCTGGATTTTCTCGAGTTACGGCAGGTGCTCTCGAATTACGACGGGGACCTCAGGGAACCTGTCTCGTGGCCTCAGGAAAGGCCAGTCCCCATGCAAGTTGCCAGGGGGACTCTCGGGATTCCTCTTGGGTCGATGCCGGGGCCTAAGACCTTGTGTGGAGTCGAGGCCGGATCCTGAGGATTCCTCTCCAGTGCTGACATGGTTCTTGGGGTACTTCTGGAGTCTCCCCAGGGAAGTCAGTCCTCGTCTCGAGTGTGGGCATGCACGTGCGCTTTCCTCCCGAGCTGTAGCAGCAGTGTCACGCTTCCTAACGCGTGGTCAAGGGATCTGTAGCTTTCACTCAAGTCTTTCCTTCAAGGCTTTCCCAAGAGTCTTTCCCACAGGGCTGTCCCACCTGCCACCATGGTGTGAGTCGATCCTCGGCTTGAAAGTCGAGGCAGTGCAGGGAAAACAGGTTCCTCTGGAATGGACTGTGACATCTGGGGGACTCTTGGAATGGTGGTACGACCCTGGAGTTCCGCTCGCCTTTCCTGTGGAGAGCGCCTCCTCTTGAGATGGGACGGGAACGCCGGGAATTCTTTCCCGACCAAGCAGGGAAAGGATCCGTCATCTCGAGGTCCGAGGCAGAAACGGGGCTCCTCTGGATGTGGGCGGGACCCTCGTGCTTCCTCTGGAGTGGAGACGGTATGTCGGGGAACTTCTTGAGTTTCAGCAAGGTTGTGAAGGAACCTTTGGAATTTCCAGAGTTTAGGTGTGATTAGCCTCGAGTGCCTCAGCGGAAATTGGCCTCATCTTGCCTGGAGGGGAGAACCTCCTGGATTTTCTCGAATTGTGGCAGGTGTTCTCAACGTACGCTGGGACCTCAGGGACCCGCTCTGGTGGCGTCAGGAAAGGCCAGTTCCCATCCGAGTGGCTACGGGGCCTCTCAGGATTCCTCTCCCGTCGATGGTGGGGCCTAAGACCTTGTGTGAACTCGAGGCCGGTACCTGAGGATTCCTCTCCCGTGGTGACATGGTTCTTGGGGTACTTCTTGAGTCTCCCCAGGGGTGTCAGTCCTCTTCTCAGCGGGATCATGCAAGAACGCTTACCTCCTGAGCTGCAGTAGCAGTGTCACGCTGCCCGTCGCGTTGGATCAAGAGATCTATGTCTTTCCCTCGAGGTATTTCTCACGGGGCTTTCCCTCGAGGCTTTCCCACGAGGCTTTCCCACATCGCTGTCCCACGTGCCACCATGGTGCCAGTCGATCCTCGGCGTGAAAATCAAGGCAGTGCAGGGAAAACAGGTTCCACTGGAATGGACTGAGACATCTGGGGGACTCTTGGAATTGTGGCACGACCCTGGAGTTCCTCTCGCCTTTCCTGTGGAGAGCGCCTCTTCTTGAGATGCGGTGGGAACGCCGGGAATACTTTCCCGACCAAGCAGGGAAAGTCCCGTGGTCCAGCCCCGGTGGATCCAGCGTGATTCGAAGGTGGGGACGTAGTCGTCGTCTTTGGAAATATACATATTTAATCCCAGATATAAAGAGATTAGAAATGGATTGTGTAGTAGGAAGATTATTGGAGAAAAAGAGGCTGAATAACTTGGATTACGTGGAATAGCATCCATCCTCCAGTAGAGAATTCAGCCAGAAAAACGGGAGCAAAAAAGAAGCGACATGGGGGAATCAGTCTTTCCGGAAACTGATCTGATTTCTTTATTTTTGGTTTTGCTTGTATACCTCTTGTTACACATAGGGATGAATACAGAGTCACGCAGGAGTCGGCATCCTGACCTTTATCAAAATCAGGTGCTTCACATAAATGTATAAAAAAAAGGTCTTAGGGATCTTACATCATCTTCTGGCCATGAATGAGACCTGCTGACATTTTATGATCCTTTCTTTCTGATAACCAAATAAACTTATTTCTTCCAAGGGTGTTTTTTCTTAAACCAGGCACCACCCTCCAAATAAAGTTACATTCCTATAGGGTGAGGGTGTAGTGAGTTACAATCAAGAAAGGAATTTATTTAACCCAAGGTTAACATGATTAGTCTTAAAGGTGAATTCTTATTTCTCCTATATGCTTAAAGGTTAATACTTATTTCTCCTATATACTAGTTATATTCATTATAAGGGTAGGGAACATGGAGATTTATCAGCAAACATCAGCCTAACAAATGAAAATCCTTTCATCAATTCTCCCCTTAAGATCTATTTAGTCTTAAGATATGATAAAGTTACATTCTTACATAGAAAGGACACAGTGATATATAACAAAGTACAGTGATCTATTACAAAAGTGAAAATCCATTAACTCAAAAAGTCTAGTATTGCTAACATCAAAAACTGCTATATTTCCTTTGCTATATTCCAAATACATTGATTAATATATTCCCAAGTGCCTAAGGATATGGAGGCCTGGTGGCAATCATTGACTCAACAAGAAGAAAAAGTCCTATGCTAATTAAGACTCTCAAAATACTCCAAAACTCTCTGTGCTGTTTACAGTTGAGAGGCAGTAAACAATCTTGTGCCTAGTGGCAGCAGTATGGATAATCCTGTCACACAAGCTGGTCTGTCAGCAGAGAGGTTTGACCTAAAATATCCTTGTCCCACCCAGAGCAGGGAATTAGCAGCAATTTTTGACACAACAAATGAAGAACCCTTCACCAATATAATTCCTAACCAACTATACTAATAATTTCTAACTCCCCAAAATAATTTGCCTTTAGTAAGTCTAAAACATCTCATGCCTCTCAGGTTGGGAGGCTGTAAACAATCACATGTGGCCGGACAAACCTATAAAGGTGGGCTAGATAACCTTCAGAGGAGTCGGCAAGCTGAAACACTCTTGTCATGCCCAAGAATATTTATTGCCTTGAAGCTGCACGTTTACTTCTTCTCCGAGAGAAACAGTTATGGGGGAGAGCCCCCGTAAAGTCAGAAGTGTAGGTGAGAGCATAAAACAGACTCTGGTTTTGGGGTTCGATGCTCGGGAACAGGGGGTTACCTGAGGCTTGATCACGCCTTTGCGCATGCCAAGCCTCCTTCCTCATGAACTTTGCCATAGGCGGAATTCCTCACGCTGGTCCCCGGAAGGAAAGGATCCCTCATCTCGAGCGACGAGGCGGAAACGCGCCTCCTGTGGATGTAGGGGGGACCATCTTGCTTATTCTCGAGTGGAGACGGGTATGTCGGGGAACTTCTTGAGTTGCAGCAAGGGTGTAAAGTACCTTTTGGAAGTTCCAGAGGTTAGGTGTGATTAGCCTCGAGACACCTCAGTGGAAATGGGCCTCATCTCGCCTGGAGGGGAGAACCTCCTGGATTTTCTCGAGTTGCGGCAGGTGCTCTCGACTTACGACGGGGACCTCAGGGGCCAGCTCTGGTGGCCTCAGGAAAGGCCAGTCCCCATTCAAGTTTCTAGGGGGCCTCTCAGGATTCCTCTCCTGTCGATGCCGGGGCCTAAGACCTTGTGTGAAGTCGGGGCTGGAACCTGAAGATTCCTCTCCAGTGCTGACATGGATCTTGTGGTACTTCTGGAGTCTCCCCAGGGGAGTCAGTCCTCGTCTCGAGTGGGGGCATGCACGTGCGCTTTCCTCCTGAGCGGTAGCAGCAGTGTCACGCTTCCCGTCGCGTGGATCAAGGGATCTGTGGCTTTCCCTCTAGGCTTTCCCATGAGGCTTTCCCACAGGGCTGTCCCACATGCCACCTTGGTGTGAGACGATCCTCGGCGTGAAAGTCATGGCAGTGCAGGGAAAACAGGTTCCTCTGGAATGGACTGAGACATCTGGGGAACTCTTGGAATGGTGGCACGACCCTGGAGTTCCTCTGGCCTTTCCTGTGGAGAGCACTTCCTCTTGAGATGCGACGGGAACGCCAGGAATTCTTTCCCGACCACGCAGGGAAAGGATCCCTCCTCTCTAGATACGAGGCGGAAACGGGGCTCCTCTGGATGTGGGTGGGACCCTCGTGCTTCATCTCGAGTGGAGACGGGTATGTCGGTGATCTTCTTGACTTGCCGCAGGGGTGTCAAAGACCCTTTGGAAGTTCCAGAGGTTAGGTGTGATTAGCCTCGAGATGCCTCAGGGGAAATGGGCCTCATCTCGCCTGGAGGGGAGAACCTCCTGGATTATCTTGAGTTGGAGCAGGTGCTCTCGTCTTAGCATGGGGACCTCAGGGACCCGCTCCTGTGGCCTCAGAAAAGGCCAGTGCCCATGGGAGTTGCTAGGGGGCCTCTCAGGATTCCTCTCACGTCGATGCCGGGGCCTAAGACCTTGTGTGGAGAGCCCGAGCGGAGGCGGCGCGGAGCGTTTCGGTTCTCAGTGCCTGGGGCACCGGTGTGTGGTGTGAGGCTGCGGCGGAGCCTCTACACTGAAGGTGCGAGAGGTTGGCAGCTTCGATTGAAGCACATCGAGCGGCGACAGCAGTGAAAGTCATGAGCGACAGCGGCGAGGAGAACTACGGCGAGGGGGAATCCCGTTCTGCTTCCAGAAGCGGAAGTGCTCATGGATCTGGGAAATCTGCAAGTCATACCCCTGCAAGGTCTCGCTCCAAGGAAGATTCCAGGCGTTCCAGATCAAAGTCCAGGTCCAGATCGGAATCTAGGTCTAGATCCAGAAGAAGTTCTCGGAGGCATTATACAAGGTCACGATCTCGGTCCCGGTCCCATAGAAGATCTCGTAGCAGATCTTACAGCAGAGATTATCGAAGACGGCATAGCCACAGTCATTCTCCCATGTCTACTCGCTGGCGTCATGTTGGGAATCGGGCAAATCCTGATCCTAACTGTTGTCTTGGAGTATTTGGATTGAGCTTGTATACTACAGAAAGAGATCTAAGAGAAATGTTCTCTAAATATGGCCCAATTGCTGATGTATCTATTGTATATGACCAGCAGTCTAGACGTTCAAGAGGATTTGCCTTTGTATACTTTGAAAATGTAGATGATGCCAAGGAAGCAAAAGAGCGTGCCAATGGAATGGAGCTTGATGGATGTAGGATCAGAGTTGACTTCTCCATAACGAAAAGACCACATACTCCAACAGCAGGAATTTACATGGGGAGACCTACCTATGGCAGCTCACGCCGTCGAGATTACTATGACAGAGGATATGATCGAGGCTATGATGATCGGGACTATTACAGCAGATCGTACAGAGGAGGAGGAGGAGGAGGAGGAGGAGGATGGAGAGCTGCTCAAGACAGGGATCAGAAATACAGAAGACGGTCACCTTCTCCCTACTATAGTCGTGGAGGATACAGATCACGTTCCAGATCTCGATCATACTCACCTCATCGCTATTAAAGCATGAAGATGAAGACTTTCTGAAACCTGCCCTAGAGTTGGGATATTGTTTGTGGACAATATTTTTTATTGTCTCCTGTTTAAAAAGTGAACAGTGCCTGGTGAAGTTAGGTGACTTTTACACCTTTTATGATGACTACTTTTGGTGGAGTTGAAATGCTGTTTTCATTCTGCATTTGTGTAGTTCGGTGCTTTGTTCAAAGTTAAGTGTTTTCAGAAAAGTATGTTTTACATGTATTTTTTTACAGTCTAAAATTTTGACTGCTGAGAAGTTTCTATTGTACAGAACTTCATTTAAATGGTTTTTCTACTGAATACAGGGTATTCTGAAGATTGAAGCCTGTGTGTAAAATGCTACCAAATGGCAAAAAGCAACAATAACGTTTGGTTTTTACTTTTCTTTCTAACATATCAATGCTTAGGAGAACTGTTCTGATTAGATTGTCAGTAGTAAATTAAAGAAAAAAATGCCCGTTTTCCTCGAGTCCATGAAACATACCATACTTAATATACCTGCAGTTAAGTGATAAAAATTACGCTCTGTAACTCTATACTGCTAGTGTTAAAAACTAAAGATCTTTCAATACAGCAAATGCTTAATGCTTATATAAATGTGACTTTGACAGCCTTTATGTAATCTGTATTATACATAGCAGGGAATAAGATGAGTTGCACAATGTATGCCTTAAAAAGGCTATTTCTTAAAGCTGTTAGAAGGGGATAATGGTATTTCAATTAGTAATCAGCAAGTGAAAATAATATTCCACCACAAATGTACTCTTGTTCTTCTAGCTTTTAAGACTATATGGAAAAACTGGGTGGTTCAGAGTTTTGAGAAAAAAGAAGGGAACACTACACCTGTGTTGTGGATGATCTGAAGACTTTGCCTGTTCATTTTTTAAATACTAATTTCAGGTTCTTTGCTTACCAAAGGAGGCCCAATTTCACTCAAAAGTTTTGAGAACTGTGTTTAAATAAATGCAAAGAAAAGAGTAAAAAGGAAAGAAAAAAAAAAGACCTTGTGAGGAGTTGGGGCAGGAACCTGAGGATTCCTCTACAGTGCTGACATGGATCTTGGGGTAGCTCTGGAGCCCCCCCAGGGAAGTCAGTCTTCGTCTCGAATGGGGGCATGCACGTGCGCTTTCCTCCCGAGCTGTAGCAGCAGTGTCACGCTTCCGGTCGCGTGGATCAAGTGATCTGTGGCTTTTCCTCCAGGCTTTACCACGAGGCTATCCCAGAGGGCTGTCCCACATGCCGCCGAGGTGTGAGTCGAACCTCGGCGTGAAAGTCGAGGCAGTGCAGGGAAAACAGGTTCCTCTGGAATGGACTGAGACATCTAGGGGACTCTTGGAATGGTGGCACGACTCTGGAGTTCCTCTCGCATTTCCTGTGGAGAGCGCCTCCACTTGAGATGCGATGGGAACGCCGGGAATTCTTTCCCGACGAAGCAGGGAAAGGATCCCACATCTCGAGCTACGAGGCGGAAAGGGGCTCCTCTGGATGTGGGCGGGACCCTCGTGCTTCCTATCGAGAGGAGACGGGTATGTCAGGGAACTTCTTGAGTGGCAGCAAGGGTGTGAAGGACCCTTTGGAAGTTCCAGAGGTTAGGTGTGATTAGCCTCCAGACGCTTCAGCGGAAATGGGCTTCATCTCGCCTGGAGGGGAGAACCTCCTGGATTTTCTCGAGTTGCGGCAGGTGCTCTCGACTTACGACGGGGACCTCAGGGACCCGCTCTGGTGGCCTCAGGAAAGGCCAGTCCACATGCGAGTTGCTCGGGGGCCTCTCGGGATTCCTCTACCATCGAGGCCGGGGCCTAAGACCTTGTGTGGAGTCGGTGCCGGAACCTGAGGATTCTTCTGCAGTGCTGACATGGATCTTGGGGTACTTCTGGAGTCTCCCCAGGGGAGTCAGTCCTCGTTTGAGTGGGCGCATGCACGTGCGCTTACCTCCGGAGCTGTGGCAGCAGTGTCATGCTTCCCTTCGCCTGGATCAAGGGATCTGTGGCTTTCCCACGAGGCTTTCCCACAGGGCTATCCCACGTGCCACCGTGGTGTGAGTCGATCGATGGCTTGAAAGTCAACGCAGTGCAAGGAAAACAGGTTTCCCTGGAATGGACTGAGACATCTGGCGAATCTGGGAATGGTGGCACGACCCTGGACTTCCTCTCGACTTTCCTGTGGAGAGCGCCTCCTCTTGAGATGCGACGAGAACGCTGGGAATTCTTTCCCGACCACTCAGGGAAAGGATCCCTTCTCTCGAGCTAGGAGGCAGAAACGGTGCTCCTCTGTATGTGGGCGGGACTCTCGTGCTTCCTCTCGAGTGGAGACGGCTATGTCGGGGAAATTCTGGATTTGCAGCAAGGGTGTAAAGGACCCTTTGGAAGTTCCAGAGGTTAGGTGTGATTAGCCTCGAGACGCCTCAGTGGAAATGGTCCTCATGTTGCCAGGAGGGGAGAACCGCCTGGATTTTCTCGAGTTGCGGCAGGTGCTCTCGACTTTCGACGGGGACCTCAGGGACCCGCTCTGGTGGCCTCAGGAAAGGCCAGTCCCTATGCGAGTTGCTCGGGGGCCTCTGGGGATTCCTCTCCCATCGATGCCAGGGCCTAGACCTTGTGTGGAGTCGGTGCCGGAACTTGAGCATTCCTCTGCAGTGCTGACATGGATCTTGGGGTACTTCTGAAGTCTCCCCAGGGGAGTCAGTCCTCGTCTCGAGTGGGGGCATGCTCGTGCGCTTTCCTCCCGAGGTGTAGCAGCATTGTCACGCTTCCCGGCGAGTGGATCAAGGGATCTGTGTCTTTTCCTTGAGGCTTTCCCTCGAGGCTTTCCCACGAGGCTTTCCCACAGGGCTGTCCCACGTGCCACCGTGGTGTGAGTTGATCCTCTGCTGAAAGTCGAGACAGTGCAGGGAAAACAGGTTTCCCTTGAATGGACTTAGACATCTGGGGAACTCTGGGAATGGTGGCACGACCCTGGAGTTCCTCTCGCCTTTCCTGTGGAGAGCGCCTCCTCTTTAGATGGGACGGGAACTCCGGGAATTCTTTCCGGACCACGCAGGGAAAGGATGCATCCTCTCGAGCTATGAGGCAGAAACGGGGCTCCTCTGGATGTGGGCGGGACTGTCGTGCTTCCTCTCCAGTGGAGACGGTTATGTCGGGGAACTTCTTGAGTTGCAGCAAGGGTGTGAAGGACCCTTTGGAAGTTCCAGAGGTTAGGTGTGATTAACCTCGAGACGCCTCAGCAGAAAAGGGCCTCATCTCGCCTGGAGGGGAGAACCTCCTGGATTTTCTCGAGGTGCGGCAGGTGCTGTCGACTTACGACGGGGACCTCAGGGACCCGCTCTGGTGGCCTGAGTAAAGGCCAGTCCCCATTCGAGATGTTTGGGGGCCGCTCGGAATTCCTCTACCGTCGATGCCGGGGCCTAAGACTTTGAGTGGAGTCGGTGACGCAACCTGAGGATTCCTCTCCACTGCTGACATGGATCTTGGGGTACTTCTGGTGTCTCCCCAGGGGAGTCAGTCCTCGTCTCGAGTGGCGGCATGCAGTTCGATTCCCTCCCCAGCTGTAACAGCAGTGTCACCCTTCCCGTCGAGTGGATCAAGGGATCAGTGTCTTTCCCTTGAGGCTATCACATGAGGCTTTCCCAGGAGGCTTTCCCACAGGGCTGTCCCACGTGCCACCGTGGTGTGAGTCGATCCTCGGCATGAAATCGAGGCAGTGCAGGGAAAACAGTATTCCCTGGAATGGACTGAGACATCTGGGGGACTCTGGGAATGGTGGCACGACTCTTGAGTTCCTCTCGCCTTTCCTGAGGAGACCGCCTCCTCATGAGATGCGACGGGAATGCAGGCAATTCTTTCCCAACCACGCAGGGAAAGGATCCATCCTCTCGAGCTAAGAGGCGTAAACGGTGCTCCTCTGGATGTGGGCGGGACTCTCGTGCTTCCTCTTCAGTGGAGACGGTTATGTCGGGGAACTTCTTGAGTTGCAGCAAGGGTGTGAAGGACCCTTTGGAAGTTCCAGAGGTTAGGTGTGATTAACCTCGAGACGCCTCAGTGGAAATGGGCCTCATCTCGCCTGGAGGGGAGAACTTCCTGGATTTTTTCGAGTTGGGGCAGGTGCTCTCGACTTACGACAGGGACCTCAGGGACCCGTTCTGGTGGCCTCAGCAAAGGCCGGTCCCCATGCGAGATGCTTGGGGGCTTCTCGTTATTCCTCTACCTTCGATGTCGGGGCCTAAGACCTTGTGTGGAGTTGGTGCCGAAATCTGAGGATTCATCTGCAGTGCTGACATGGATCTTGGGGTACTTCAGGAGTCTCCCCAGGGGAGTCAGTCCTCGTCTCGAGTGGGGGCATGCAGTTCGATACCCTCCCGAGCTGTAGCAGCAGTGTCACGCTTCCCGTCGAGTAGATCAAGGGATCTGTGGCTTTCCCTCGAGGCTTTCCCACGAGGCTTTCCCACAGGACTGTCCCACGTGCCACCGTGGTGTGAGTCGATCCTCGGCTTGAAAGTCGAGGCAGTGCAAGGAAAACAGTTTTCCCTGGAATGGACTGAGACATCTGGGGGAATCTGGGAATGGTGGCACGACCCTGGAGTTCCTCTCGCCTTTCCTGTGGAGAGTGCCTCCACTTCAGATGTGACGGGAACGCCGGGAATTCTTTCCCGCACACGCAGGGAAAGGATCCCTGCTCTTGAGCTTTGAGGCGGAATCGGGGCTCCTCTGGATGTGGGCAGGACTCTCGTGCTTCCTCTCGAGAGGAGACGGGTATGTCGGGGATCTTCTTGAGCTGCAGCAAGGGTGTGAAGGACCCTTTGGAATTTCCCGAGGCTGGTGTGATTAGCCTCGAGACGCCTGTGCGGAAATGGGCCTCATCTCGCCTGGAGGGGAGAACCTCCTGGATTTTCTCGAGTTGCGGCAGGTGCTCTCGACTTACGACGGGGACCTCAGGGACCTGTTCTGGTGGCCTCAGGAAAGGCCAGTGCCCATGCGAGTTGCTCGGGGGCCTCTCGGGATTCCTCTCCCGTAGATGCCGGGGCCTAAGACCTTGTGTGGAGTCGGTGCCGGAACCTGAGGACTCCTCTCCAGTGCTGACATGGATCTTGGGGTACTTCTGGAGTCTCCCCAGGGGAGTCAGTCCTCGTCTCGAGTGGGGGTAGGCACGTGCGCTTTCCTCCCGAGCTGTAGCAGCAGTGTCATGCTTCCCTTCTCGTGGATCAAGCGATCTATGGCTTTCCCTCGAGGCTTTCCCATGAGGCTTTCCCACGAGGCCTTCCTCGAGCCCACAGGGCTGTCCCACGTGCCACCGTGGTGTGTCTCGATCCTCGGCTTGAAAGTCGAGGCAGTGCAGGGAAAACAGGTTTCCCTGGAATGGACTGAGAAATCTGGGGGACTCTGGGAATGGTGGCACGACCCTGGAGTCCCTCTCGCCTTTCCTGTGGAGAGCGCCTCCTCTTGAGTTGCGACGGGAACGCCGGGAATTCTTTCCCGACCACGCAGGGAAAGGATCCCTCCTCTCGAGCTAGGAAGCGGAAACGGGCTCCTCTGGATGTGGGCGGGACTCTCGTGCTTCCTCTCGAGTGGAGACGGGTATGTCGGGGAACTTCTTGAGTTGCAGCAAGGGTGTGAAGGACCCTTTGGAAGTTCCAGAGGTTAGGTGTGATAAGCCTCGAGACTCCTCAGCGGAAATGGGCCTCATCTCGCCTGGAGGGGAGAACCTCCTGGATTTTCTCGAGTTGCCGCAGGTGCTCTCGGATTCCGACGGGGACCTCAGGGACACGCTCTAGTGCCCTCAGGAAAGGCCCGTCCCCATGCGAGTTGCTCGTGGGCCTCTAGCGATTCCTCTCCCGTCTATGCCGGGGCCTGAGACATTGTGTGGAGTCGGTGCCGGAACCTGAGGATTCCTCTCCAGTTCTGACATGGATCTTGGGGTACTTCTGGAGTCTCCCAGGGGAGTCAGTCCTCGTCGCGAGTGTGGCGTGCACGTGTGCTTTCCTCCCGAGCTTTAGCAGCAGTGTCACGCTTCCCTTTGCGTGGATCCAGGGATCTGTGGCTTTCTCAGTAGGCTTTCCCACGAGGCTTTCCCACTAGGCTTTTCACAGGGCTCTCCCACGTGCCACCGAGTTCTGAGTCGATCCTCGGCTTGAAAGTCGAGGCATTGCGAGGGAAAACAGGTTTCCCTGGAATCGACTGAGACATCTGGGTGGCTCTGGGAATGGTGGCACGACCCTGAGTTCCTCTCGCCTTTCCTTTGGAGAGCGCCTCTTCTTGAGATGGGATGGGAACGCCGGAAATTCTTTCCCGACCACGAAGGGAAAGGATCCCTCCTCTCGAGCTATGAGGCTGAAACGGGGCTCTTCTGGTTGTGGGCGGGACTCTCGTGCTTCCTTTCGAGTGGAAACGGGTATGTCGGGGAACTTCTTGAGTTGCAGCAATGGTGTGAAGGGCCCTTTGGAAGTTCCAGAGGTTAGGTGTGATTAGCCTCGAGATGCCTCAGCGCAAATGGGTCTCATCTCGCCTGGAGGGGAGAACCTCCTGGATTTTTTCGAGTTGCGCCAGGTGCTCTCGACTTACGACGGGGACCTCAGGGACCCGCTTTGGTGGCCTCAGGAAAGGCCACTCCCCATGCGAGTTGCTCGGGAGCCTCTCGTGATGTCTCTCCCTCTCCAATGCTGTCTTGGATCTTGACTGGCCTTTCCTGAGGCCACCAGAGCAGGTCCCTGCGGTCCCCATTGTAAGTCGAGAGCACCTGCCGCAACTGGAGAAAATCAAGGATGTTCTCCCCTCCAGGCAAAATGAAGCCTATTTCCGCTGACACATCTCAAGGCTAAGCACACTTAAACTCTGGAACTTCCAAAGGGTCCTTCACACCCTTGCTGCAAATCAAGAAGTTCCCCGACATACCCGTCTGCACTTAAGAGGAAGCACGATAGTTCCGCCCACATCCAGAGGAGCCCCGTTTCCGCCTCATAGCTCGAGAGGAGGGATCCTTTCCCTTCGAGGTCGGGAAAGAATTCCCGGCGTTCTCGTCGCATCTCAAGAGGAGGCGCTCTCCACAGGAAAGGCGAGAGGAACTCCAGGGACATGCCACCATTCTCCGAGTCCCCCAGATGTCTCAGTCCATTCCAGGGAAACCTGTTTCCCCGCACTGACTCGACTTTCAAGCCGAGGATCGACTCACACCACTGGTGGCACGTGGGACAGCCCTGTGGCAAAGCCTCGTGGGAAAGCCTCGTGGGAAAGCCTCGAGGGAAAGCCACAGATACCTTGATCCACGAGATGGGAAGCGCGACACTGCTGCTACCGCTCGGGATTAAAGCGCACGTGCATGACCCCACTCGAGCCGAGAACTGACGCAAGCTTGGGAGACTCCAGAAGTACGCCAAGATCCATGTCAGCACTGGAGAGGAATCCTCAGGTTCCGGTCCCGACTCCACACAAGGTCTTAGGCCCCGGCATCGACGGGAGAGGAATCCTGAGAGGCCCCCTAGCACCTCGCATGGGGACTGGCCTTTCCTGAGGTCACCAGAGCGGGTCCCTGATGTCTCCGTCGTAACTCGAGAGCACCTGACGCAACTCGAGAAAATCCAGGAGGTTCTCCCCTGCAGGCGAGATGAGGCCCGTTTCCACTGAGGTGTCTCGAGGCTAATCACACGTGAACTCTGGAACTTCAAAAGAGTCTTTCACAGTCATGCTGGCAACTCAAGAAGTTCCCCGACATACCCGTCTCCACTCAAGAGGAAACACGAGGGTCCCGGCCACATCCAGAGGAGCTCCGTTTCCGGCTCGTAGCTCGAGATGAGGGATCCTTTCCCTACATGGTCGGGAAAGAATTCCCGGCATTCCCATCGCATCTCAAGAGGAGGCGCTCTCCAAAGGAAAGGGGAGAGGAACTGCAGGGTCGTGCCACCATTCCAAGACTCCCCTAGATGTCTCAGTCCATTCCACAGGAACCTGTTTTCCCTGCACTGCCTCGGCTTTCACGCCGAGGATCGACTCACACCACCGAGACACGTGGGACAGCCCTGTGGGAGAGCCTCGAGGGAAAGACTCGAGGGAAAGTCACAGATCCCTTGGTCCACGCAAGCAGAAGCATGACACTGCTGCTACAGCATGGGAGGAAAGGGCACACTCATGCCCCCACTCGAGACGAGGCCTGAATCCCTGGGGAGACTCCAGAGGTACCCCAAGATCCATGTCAGCACTGGAAAGGAATCCTCAGGTTCCGGCACCGACTGCCACACAAGGTCTTAGGCCCCGACATCGAAGGGAGAGGAATCCCGAGAGGCCCCCGAGAAACTCGCATGGGGACTGGCCTTTCCTGAGGCCACCAGAGCGGGTCCCTGAGGTCCCCGTCGTAAGTCGAGTAGCACCTGCTGCAACTCGAGAAAATCCAGGAGGTTCTCCCCTCCAGGCCAGATGAGGCCCATTTCCGCTGAGGTGTCTTCGAGGCTAATCACACCTAACCTCTGGAACTTCCAAAGGGTACTTCACACCCTTGCTGCAACTCAAGCAGTTCCCCGACATACCCGGCTCGCACTTGAGAGGAAGCACGAGAGTCCCTGCCACATCCAGAGGAGCCCCGTTTCCGCCTCCTAGCTCGAGAGGAGGGATCCTTTCCCTGCGTGGTCGGGAAAGAATTCCCGGCGTTCCGTCGCATTCTCAAGAGCAGGCGCTCTCCACAGGAAAGGCGAGAGGAAACTCCAGGGTCGTGCCACCATTCCCAGAGACCAACCAGATGTCTCCAGTCCATTCCAGGGAAACCTGCATTTCCCTGCACTGCCTCGACTTTCAAGCCGAGGATCGACTCACACCACGGTGGCACGTGGGACACCCTGTGGGAAAGCCTCGATGTGGGAAAGCCTCGTGGGAAAGCCTCGAGGGAAAGCCACAGATCCTCTTGATCCACTGCGAAGGCAGCGTGACACTGCTGCTACAGCTCGGGAGGAAAGCGCACGTGCATGCCCCCACTCGAGACGAGGACTGACTCGCCTGGGGAGACTCCAGAAGTACCCCAAGATCCATGTCAGCACTGGAGAGGAATGCCTCAGGTTCCGGCAGCGACTCCACACAAGGTCTTAGGCCACGGCATTGACGGGAGAGGAATCCCAAGAGGCCCCCGAGCAACTCGCATGGCGACTGGCCTTTCCTGAGACCACAAGAGCGGGTTCCTGAGGTCCCCATCGTAAGTTGAGAGCACCTGCCGCAACTCGAGAAAATCCAGGAGGTTCCCCCTCCAGGCGAGATGAGGCCCATTTCCGCTGAGGCGTCTCGAGGCTAATCACACCTAACTTCTGGAACTTCCAAAGGGTCCTTCACACTCTTGCTGCAACTCAAGAAGTTCCGTGACATGCCCGTCTCCACTCGAGAGGAACCACGAGAGTCCCGCCCTCATCCAGAGGAGCCCCGTTTCCGCCTCCTAGCTCGAGAGGAGGGATCCTTTCCCTGTGTGGTCGGGAAAGAATTCCCGGCGTTTCCGTCGCATCTCAAGAGGAGGCGCTCTCCACAGGAAAGGCGAGAGGAACTCCAGGGTCGTGCCACCATTCCCAGAGTCCCCCAGATGTCTCAGTCCATTCCAGGGAAACCTGTTTTCCCTGCACTGCCTCGACTTTCAAGCCGAGGATTGACTCACACCATGGTGGCACGTGGGACAGCCCTGTGGGAAAGCCTCCTGGGCAAGCCTTGAGGGAAAGGCACAGATCCCTTGATCCACGCGAAGGGAAGCGTGACACTGCTGCTACAACTCGAGAGGAAATCGCACGTGCATGCCCCAATGCGAGACGAGGACTGACTCCCCTGGGGAGACTCCAGAAATACTCCTAAGATCCATGTCAGCACCGGAGAGGAAACCTCAGGTTCCGGCACCGACTCCACACAAGGTCTTAGGCCCCGGCATCGACAGGAGAGGAATCCCGAGATGCCGTCGACCAATTCGCTGGGGACTGGCCTTGCCTGAGGCCACCAGAGCGGGTTCCCTGAGGTCACCATCATAAGTCGAGAGCACCTGCCGCAACTCGAGAAAATCCAGGAGGTTCTCCCCTCCAGGAGAGATTAGGCCCATTTCCGCAGCAGCGTCTCGAGGCTAATCACACCTAACCTCTGGAACTTCCAAAGGGTCCTTCACACCCTTGCTGCAATTCAAGAAGTTCCTCGACATACCCGTCTCCACTCGAGAGGAAGCACGAGAGTCCCACCCACATCCAGAGGAGCCCAGTTTCCACCTCCTAGCTCGAAAGGAGGGATCCTTTCCCTGCGTGGTCGGGAAAGAATTCCCGTGCGTTCCCGTCGCATCTCAAAAGAGGAGCTCTCCACAGGAAAGGCGAGAGGAACTCCAGGGTCCGGCCACCATTCCCAGAGTCCCCAGATGTCTCAGTCCATTCCAGGGAAACCTGTTTTCCCTGCACTGCCTCGACTTTCAAGCCGAGGATCGACTCACACCATGGTGGCACGTGGGAGAGGCCTGTGGGAAGGATTCATCGGAAAGCCTCGTGGGAAAGCCTCGAGGGAAAGCCACAGATCCCTTGTTCCACGCGAAGGGAAGCGTGACAATGCTGCTAGAGCTCGGGAGGAAAGCGCACGTGCATATCCCAAACTCGAGACCAGGACTGACTCCCCTGGGGAGACTCCAGAAGTACCCCAAGATCCATGTCAGCACTGGAGAGGAATCCTCAGGTTCCAGCACCGACTCCACACAAGGTCTTAGGCCCCGGCATCGTCGGGAGAGGAATCCCGAGAGGCCCCGAGCAACTCGCATGGGGACTGGCCTTCCTAAGGCCAACAGAGCGGGTCCCTATTGTGCCCTTGTAAGTTGAGAGCACCTGCCGCAACTCGAGAAAATCCAGGAGGTTCTCACCTCCAGGCGTGATGAGGCCCATTTCCGCTGAGGCGTCTCGAGGCTAATCACACCATAACCTCTGAAACTTCCAAAGGGTCCTTCACACCCTGCTGCAACTTAAGAAGTTCCCAGATAAACCCATCTCCACTCGAGAGGAAGCACGAGAGTCCCGCCCACATCCAGAGGAGCCCCGTTTCCGCCTCCTAGCTCGAGAGCAGGGATCCGTTCCCTGCGTGGTCGGGAAAGAATTCCCGGCGTTCCCGTCGCATCTCAAAAAGAGGCGCTCTCCACAGGAAAGGCGATAGGAACTCCAGGGTGGTGCCACCATTCCCAGAGTGCCCCAGATATCTCAGTCCATTCCAGGGAAACCTGTTTTCCCTGCACTGCCTCAACTTTCAAGCCGAGGATCGACTCACACCACGGTGGCACGTGGGACAGCCCTGTGGGAAAGCCTCGTGTGAAAGCCTCATGGGAAAGCCCGGAGGGAAAGCCACTGATCCCTTGATCCTCGGAAGGGAAGCGTGACACTGCTGCTGCAATTCGGGAGGAAAGCACACGTGCATGCCCCTACTTGAGACGAGGACTGACTCCCCTGGGAGACTCCGGAGGTACCCCAAGATCCATGTCAGCACTGGAGAGTAATCCTCACGTTCCGGCTCCGACTCCAACACAAGGTCTTAAGCCCCGGCATGAACGGCAGAGAAATCCCGAGAGGCCCCGAGCAACTCGCATGGGGACTGGCCTTTCCTGAGGCCACCAGAGCGGGTCCCTGAGGTCCCGTCGTAAGTCGAGAGGACCTGCCGCAACTAGAAAAAATCCAGGAGGTTGTCCCTCCAGGCGAGATGAGGCCCATTTCCGCTGAGGCGTCTCGAGGCTAATCACACCTAACCTCTGGAACTTCCAAAGGGTCCTTCACACCCTTGCTGCCACTCAAGAAGTTCCCCGACATTCCCCGTCTCTACTCCAGAGTAAGCACGAGAGCCCGCCCACATCCAGAGGAGCCCCGTTTCCGCCTCCTAGCTCGAGAGGAGGGATCCTTTCCCTGCGTGGTCGGGAAAGAATTCCCCGGCATTCCGTCGCATCTCAAGAGGAGGCGCTCTCCCACTGGAAGGGCGAGAGGAACTCCAGGGTCTTGCCACCATTCCCAGAGTCCCGCAGATGTCTAAGTCCATTCCAGGGAAACTGTTTTCCCTCGATTGCCGCGACTTTCAAGCCGAGGATCGACTCACACCACGGTGGGCACGTGGGACAGCCCTGTGAGAAGCCTTCTGGGAAAGCCTCGTGGGAGAGCCTCAAGGGAAAGGCACAGATCCCTTGATCCAGGCGAAGGTAAAGCGTGACACTGCTGCTACAGCTCGGGAGGAAAGCGCACGTGCATGCCCCCACTCGAGACGAGGACTGACTCCCCCTGGGGAGACTCCAGAAATACCCCAAGATCATGTCAGCACTGGAGAGGAATCCTCAGGTTCCGGCACCGTCTCCACACAAGGTTTTAGGCCCCGGCATCTACGGGAGAAGAATCCCGAGAGGCCCCCGAGCAACTCGCTTGGGGACTGGCCTTTCCTGAGGCCACCAGAGCGGGTCCCTGAGGTCCCCGTCGTAAGTCGGAGAGCACCTGCCGCAACTTGAGAACATCCAGGAGGTTCTCCCCCTCCAGGCGAGATGAGGCCCATTTCCGCTGAGGCGTCTCGAGGCTAATCACACCTAACCTTTGGAACTTGCACTTGGCAATAGGACCCTCAACAGCCTTGCTGCAACTCAAGAAGTTCGCCGACATAACGCCGTCCTCCACTCCGGAAAGCAGGACGCAGCAGAGTACCACGCCACATCCAGAGGAGCCCCGCGTTTCCGCCGCCTAAGCTCGAGAGGAGGGATCCTTTCCCTGCGGGGGTCGGGAAAGAATTCGCCGGGCGTTCCTGTCGCATCTCAAGAGGAGGTGCTCTCGCACAGGAAAGGCGAGAGGAAACTCCAGGTCGTGCCACCAATTCCAAGAAGTCCCCCAGATGTCTAGTCCATTTCAGGGAAACCTGTTTCGCCTGCACTGCCTCGAATTTCTAGCCGAGGATCGACTCAAGCAACCACGTGGCACGTGGGACAGCCTGTGGGAAAGCCTCAGTGGGAAAGCCACGAGGGAAAGCACAGATCCCTTGATCCACCGCGAAGGGAAGCGGCAGGCTGCTGCTACCGAGCTCGGGAAAGCGCACGTCATGCCCCACCAGACCGAGACTGAACGTCCCCTGGGGAGACTGCAGAAGT
>NW_017200293.1:0-7045 GCF_001704415.2 Capra hircus
GACTTCTGGAGTTTCCCCAGGGGAGTCAGTCCTCGTTCTCGAGTGGGGCATGCACGTGGCTTTCCTCCCGAGCTGTAGCCGCAGTGTCACGCTTCCCTTTTCGTGGATCAAGGATCTGCGGCTTTCCTCTAGGCTTTCCCACGAGGCTTTACCTCGAGGCTTTCCAACAGGGCCGTCCCCGTACCACCGTTGTGAGTCGATACTCGGCTTGAAATTCGAGGCAGTGCAGGGAAAAGAGGTTTCCCTGGAATGGTTTGAGTCATCTGGGGGACTCTGGGAATGGTGACATGACCCTGTAGTTCCTCTCACCTTTCCTGTGGAGAGCCGCTACTCTTGAGAGTGACGGAATGCCGGAATTCTTTCCCGAACACGCAGGGAAAGGATCACTCCTCTCGCTAGGAGGCGGAAACGGGGCTCCTCTGGTTGTGGGCGGGACTCTCATGCTTCGTCTCGAGTGGAGACTGGTATGTCGGGGAACTTCTTGAGTTGCAGCAAGGATGTGAAGGACCTTTGGAAGTTCCAGAGGTTAGGTGTGATTAGCCTCGAGATCGTCAGCGGAAATGGGCCTCATCTCGCCTGCAGGGAGAACCTCCTGGATTTCCTAGCGTTGTGGCATGTGCTCTTGACTTACAACGGGGACCTCAGGGACCCGCTCTGGTGGCCTCAGGAAAGGCCAGTCCCCATGCGAGTTGTCGGGGGCCTCTCAGGTTTCCTCTCCGTCAATGCCGGGCCTAAGACCTTGTGTGGATTCGGTGCCGGAACCTGAGCATTCCTCTCCAGTGCTGACATGTATCTTGGTGGCTTCTGGTGTCTCCCCAGGGGAGTCAGTCCTCGTCTCGAGTGGGGGTAGCACGTGCCTTTCCTCCCGAGCTGTAGCAGCAGTATCACGGTTCCTTCTCCTGGATCTACGGATCTATGGCTTTCCCATCGAGGCTTTCCCTATTCTTTCCAGAGGCTTTCCCACAGGGTCTGTCCACGTGCCACCGTGGTGTGAGTCGATCCTCGGCTTGAAAGTCGAGGCAGTGAGGAAAACAGGTTTCCCTGGAATGGACTGAGACATCTGGGGGACTCTGGGAATGGTGGCACGACGCAGGAGTTCCTCTCGCCTTTCCTGTGGAAGCGCTCCTCTTGAGATGCTACGGGAACGCTGGAATTCTTTCCCGACCACGCAGGGAAAGGATCCTCCTCTCGAGCTAGGAGGCGGAAAAGGAGCTCCTCTGGATGTGGGCTTGACAATCGTGCTTGCTCTCGAGTGGAGACGGATATGTCGGGGAACTTCTTGAGTTGCAGCAAGGGTGTGAAGGACCCTTTGGAAGTTCCAGAGGTTAGGTGTGATTAGCCTCGAGAAGCCTCAGCGGAAATGGCCTCATCTCGCCTGCAGGGGAGAACCTCCTGGATTTCCTAGCGTTGCGGCATGTGCTCTTGACTTACGACGGGACCTCAGGGACCCGCTCTGGTGGCCTCAGGAAAGGCCAGTCCCCATGCGAGTTGCTCGGGGGCCTCTCAGGTTTCCTCTCCCGTCAATGCCGGGGCCTAAGACCTTGTGTGGAGTCGGTGCCGGAACCTGAGGATTCCTCTCCAGTGCTGACATGTATCTTGGGGGCTTCTGGTGTCTCCCCAGGGGAGTCAGTCCTCGTCTCGAGTGGGGGTAGGCACGTGCGCTTTCCTCCCGAGCTGTAGCAGCAGTATCACGCTTCCCTTCTCCTGGATCTAGCGATCTATGGCTTTCCCTCGAGGCTTTCCCATGATTCTTTCCCATGAGGCTTTCCCACAGGTCTGTCCCACGTGCCCACCGTGGTGTGAGTCGATCCTCGGCTTGAAAGTCGAGGCAGTGCAGGGAAACAGGTTTCCCTGGAATGGACTGAGAAATCTGGGGGACTCTGGGAATGGTGGCACGACCCTGGAGTCCCTCTAGCCTTTCCTGTGGAGAGCGCCTCCTCTTGAGATGCGACTGGAACGCAGGGAATTCTTTCCCGACCACGCAGTGAAAAGTACCCCTCCTTTCGAGCTAGAAGCGGAAACGGGCTCCTCTGGATGTGGGCGGGACTCTCGTGCTTCCTCTCGAGTGGAGACGGGTATGTTGGGGAACTTCTTGAGTTGCAGCAAGGGTGTGAAGGACCCTTTGGAAGATCCAGAGGTTAGGTGTGATTAGCCTCGAGATGCCTCAGAGGAAATGGGCCTCATTTAGCCTGCAGGGGAGAACCTCCTGGATTTTCTCGAGTTGCAGCAGGTGCTCTAGCCTTACGACGGGGACCTCAGGGACCCGCTCTGGTGGCCTCCGGAAAGGCCAGTCCCCAGGCGTGTTGCTCGAGGTCCTCTTGGGATTCCTCTCCCTTCGATGCTGGGCCTAAGACCTTGTGTGGAGTCAGTGCCGGAACCTTAGGATTCCTCTCCAGTGCTGACATGGATCTTGGGGTACTTCTGTAGTCTCCCCAGGGGAGTCAGTCCTCGTCTCGTTTGGGGGCATGCACGTGCGCTTTCCTCCCGAGCTTTAGCAGCAGTGTCACATTTCCCTTCGTGTGGATCAAGGGATTTGTGGCTTTCCCTCGAGGCTTTCCACTAGGCATTCCCACGAGGCTTTCCCACGAGGCTTTCCCACAGTGCTGTCCCACGTGCCACCGTGGTATGAGTCGATCCTCGGCTTGAAAGTCAGTGCAGTGCAGGGAAAACAGGTTTCCCTGGAATGGACTGAGACATCTGGGGGGACTCTGTGAATGTGGCAGGACCCTGGAGTTCCTCTCGCCTTTCCTGTGGAGAGCGCCTCCACTTGAGATGCGTCGGGAACGCCGGGAATACTTTCCCGACCAGGAAAGGAAAGGATCCCTCCTCTCGAGCTAGGAGGCGGAAACGGGGCTCCTCTGGATGTGGCGGGACACTCGTGCTTCCTCTCGAGTGGAGACGGGTATGTCGGGGAACTTCTTGAGTTGCAGCAAGGGTGTGAAGGACCCTATGGAAGTTCCAGAGGTTAGGTGTGATTAGCCTCGAGACGCCTCAGCGGAAATGGGCCTTATCTCTCCTGGAGGGGAGAACCTCCTGGATTTTCTCGAGTTGCGGCTGGTGCTCTCGACTTACGACGGGGACCTTAGGGACCCGCTCTGGTGACCTCAGGAAAGGCCAGTCCGCATGCGAATTGCTCGGGGGCCTCACGGGGGCCTCTCAGGTTTCCTCTCCCATCGATGCTGGGGACTAAGTCCTTGTGTGGAGTCAGTGCCGGAACCTGAGGATTCCTCTCCAGTGCTGACATGGATATCGGGGTTCTTCTGGAGTCTCCCCAGGGGAGTCAGTCCTCGTCTCGAGTGGGGTCATGCACGTGTGCTTTCCTTCCTAGCTGTAGCAGCAGTGTCGCGCTTCCCTTCGCGTGGATCAAGGGATCTGTGGCTTTCCCTCGAGGCTTTCCCACGAGGGTTACCCACGAGGCTTTCCCACAGGGCTGTCCCACGTGCCACCGTGGTGTGAGTCGATCCTCGGCTTGAAAGTCGACGCAGTGCAGGGAAACAGGTTTCCCCGGAATGGACTGAGACATCTGGGGGACTCTGGGAATGGTGGCACGACCCTGGAGTTCCTCTCACCTTTCCTGTGGAGAGCGCCTCCTCTTGAGATGCTACGGGAACGCCGGCAATTCTTTCCAGAGCACGCAGGGAAAGGATCCCTCCTCTCGAGCTAGGAGGCGGAAAAGGGGCTCCTCTGGATGTGGGCTTGACAATCGTGCTTGCTCTCGAGTGGAGACGGATATGTCGGGGAACTTCTTGAGTTGCAGCAAGGGTGTGAAGGACCCTTTGGAAGTTCCAGAGGTTAGGTGTGATTAGCCTCGAGATGCCTCAGCGGAAATGGGCCTCATCTCGCCTGCAGGGGAGAACCTCCTGGATTTCCTAGCGTTGCGGCATGTGCTCTTGACTTACAACGGGGACCTCAGGGACCCGCTCTGGTGGCCTCAGGAAAGGCCAGTCCCCATGCGAGTTGCTCGGGGGCCTCTCAGGTTTCCTCTCCCGTCAATGCCGGGGCCTAAGACCTTGTGTGGAGTCGGTGCCGGAACCTGAGGATTCCTCTCCAGTGCTGACATGTATCTTGGGGGCTTCTGGTGTCTCCCCAGGGGAGTCAGTCCTCGTCTCGAGTGGGGGTAGGCACGTGCGCTTTCCTCCCGAGCTGTAGCAGCAGTATCACGCTTCCCTTCTCCTGGATCTAGCGATCTATGGCTTTCCCTCGAGGCTTTCCCATGATTCTTTCCCATGAGGCTTTCCCACAGGTCTGTCCCACGTGCCACCGCGGTGTGAGTCTGATCCTCGGGCTTGAAAGTCGAGGCAGTGCAGGGAAAACAGGTTTCCCTGGAATGGACTGAGAAATCTGGGGGACTCTGGGAATGGTGGCACGACCCTGGAGTCCCTCTAGCCTTTCCTGTGGAGAGCGCCTCCTCTTGAGATGCGACTGGAACGCAGGGAATTCTTTCCCGACCACGCAGTGAAAGTACCCTCCTTTCGAGCTAGAAGCGGAAACGGGCTCCTCTGGATGTGGGCGGGACTCTCGTGCTTCCTCTCGAGTGGAGACGGGTATGTCGGGGAACTTCTTGAGTTGCAGCAAGGGTGTGAAGGACCCTCTGGAAGTTCCAGAGGTTAGGTGTGAGTAGCCTCGAGACGCCTCAGCGGAAATGGGCCTCATCTCGCCTGGAGGGGAGAACCTCCTGGATTTTCTCGAGTTGCAGCAGGTGCTCTCGACTTACGACGGGGACCTCAGGGACCCGCTCTGGTGGCCTCAGGAAAGGCCAGTCCCCATGCGAGTTGCTCGGGGGCCTCTCGAGATTCCTCTCCCGTCTATGCTGGGGCCTAAGACCTTGTGTGGAAACAGTGCTGGAACCTGAGGATTCCTCTCCAGTGCTGACATGGATCTTGGGGTACATCTGGAGTCTCCCCAGGGGAGTCAGTCCTCGTCTTGAGTGAGGGCATGCACGTGCAGTTTCCTTTCGAGCTGTAGCAGCAGTGCCGAGCTTCCCTTCGTGTGGATCAAGGGATCTGTGGCTTTCCCTCGAGGCTTTCCCACGAGGCTTTCCCACGAGGCTTTCCCACAGGGCTGTCCCTCGTGCCACCGTGGTGTGAGTCGATCCTCGGCTTGAAAGTCGAGGCAGTGCAGGGAAAACAGGTTTACCTGGAATGGACGGAGACATCTAGTTGACTCTGGGAATGGTGGCACGACCCTGGAGTTCCTCTCGCCTTTCCTGTGGAGAGCGCCTCCTCTTGAGTTGTGACGGGAACGACGGGATTATTTCCCGACCACGCAGGGAAAGGATACCTCTCTCGAGCTAGGAGGCGGAAACGGGGCTCCTCTGGATGTAGGCGGGACTCTTGTGCTTCCTCTCGAATCGAGACGGGTATGTTGGGGAACTTCTTGAGTTGCAGCCAGGGTGTGAAGGACCCTTTGGAAGTTCCAGAGGTTAGGTGTGATTAGCCTCGAGACTCCTCAGCGGAAATGGGCCCCATGTCGCCTGGATGGAAGAACCTCCTATGTTTCTCGATTTGCGGCAGGTGCTCTCGACTTACGATAGGGACCTCAGGGACCCGCTCTGGTGGCCTCAGGAAAGGCCATTCCCCATGCGAGTTGCTCGGGGGACTCTCGGGATTCCTCTCCCATCGATGCCGGGGCCTAAGACCTTGTGTGGAGTCAGTGCCGGAACCTGAGGATTCCTCTCCAGTGCTGACATGGATCTTGGGGTACTTCTGGAGTCTCCCCAGGGGAGTCAGTCCTCGTCTCGAGTGGAGGCATGCACCGTGCGCTTTCCTCCCGAGCTGTAGCAGCAGTGTCACGCTTCCCTTCCCGTGCATCAAGCAATCAGGGCTTTCCCTTGAGACTTTCTCACGAGGCTTTCCCACGAGGCTTTCCCACAGGGCTGTCCCACGTGCCCACCGTGGTGTGTGTCGATGTCGATCCTCGGCTTGAAAGTCGAGGCCAGTGCAGGGGAAAAACAGTTTCCCTGGAATGGACTGAGACATCTTAGAGACTCTGGGAATTGGTGCACGACCCTGGAGTTCCTCTCGCCTTTCCTGTGGAGAGCCTCCTCTTGAGATGCGACGGGAACGCCGGGAATTCTTTCCCGACCACGAAAGGAAATGATCCCTCCTCTCGAGCTAGGAGGCGGAAACGGGGCTCTTCTGGATGTGGGCGGGACTCTCGTGCTTCCTCTTGAGTAGAGACGGGTATGTGGGGAAATTCTTGAGTTGCAGCAAGGCTGTGAAGGACCCTTTGGAAGTTCCAAAGTTAGGTGTGATTAGCCTACAGACGCCTCAGGGAAAATGGGCCTCATCTCGCCTGGAGGGGAAACCCTCCTGGATTTTCTCGAGTTGCGGCACGTGCTCTCGATTTACGATGGGGACCTCAGGGACCCGCTCTGGTGGCTTCAAAAAAGGCCAGTCCCCATGCGAGTTTCTCAGGGGCCTCACGGGATTCATCTCCCGTCAATGCCGGGGCCTTAGACCTTGTGTGGAGTTGATGCCGGAACCTGAGGATTCCTGTCCAGTGCTGACATGGATCTTGGGTACTTCTGGAGTCTCCCCAGGGAGTCAGACCTCGTCTCGAGTGGGGCATGCATATGCGAATTCCTCACGATCTGAAGCAGCAGTGTCAGGTTTCCCTTCGCGTGGATCAAGGGATATGTGGCTTTCCCTCGAGGCTTTCCCACGAGGCTTTCCCACAGGGCTGTCCCACATGCCACCGTGGTGTGAGTCTATGCTCGGCTTGAAAGTCGAGGCAGTGCAGGGAAAACAGGTTTCCCTGGAATTGACTGAGACATCTTGGGGACTCTGGGAATGGTGGCACGACCCTGGAGCTCCTCTCGCCTTTCCAGTAGAGAGCACCTCCTCTTGAGATTCGAAGGGAACGCGCGGAATTCTTTCTCGACCACGCAGGGAAAGGATGCCTCTACTCGAGCTAGGAGTCGGAAATGGGGCTCCTCTGGATGTGCGCGGGACTCTCGTGCTTCCTCTCGAGTGGAGACGGGTATGTCGGGGAACTTCTTGAGTTGCAGCAAGGTGTGAAGGACCCTTTGGAAGTTCCAGAGTTA
>NW_017200294.1:0-7044 GCF_001704415.2 Capra hircus
GACTCACACCACGGTGGGACGTGGGACAGCCCACTGGGAAAGCCTCGTGGGAAAGCCTCGTGGGAAAGCCTCGAGGGAAAGCCACAGATCCCTTGATCCACGCGAAGGGAAGCATGACACTCTAGGGACCCACTCCCCTGGGGAGTCACTCTGGTGGCCTCAGGAAAGGCCAGTCCCCATGCGAGTTGCTCGCGGGCCTCTCGGATTCCTCTCTCGTCGATGCCGGGGCCTAAGATCTTGTGTGGAGTCGGGCTGAACCTGAGGATTTCTGTCAGTGCTGACATGGATCCTGGGGTACTTCTGGAGTCTCCCCAGGGGAGTCAGTCCTCGTCCCGAGTGGGGCATGCACGTGCGCTTTTCCTCCAGAGCTGTAGCCAGCAGAGTCTCGCTTCCCTTCGCGTGGATCAAGGGATCTATGGCTTTCCCTCGAGCTTACCACCGAGGCTTTCCCACGGGGCTTTTCCACAGGGCTGTCCCACGTGCCACCGTGTGTGTGAGTCGATGCTCGGCTTGAAAGTCGAGCAGTGCAGGGAAAACACAGTTTCCCTGGAATAAACTGAGAATCTGTGGGACTCTGGGAATGGGCCGATCCTGGAGTTCCATCGCTTTCCTGTGGAGAGCGCCTCCTCGTTGAGATGCGACGGAACGCCGGGAATTCTTTCCCGACCACGCGGGGAAAGGATCCCTCCTCTCGAGCTGGGAGGAGGAAACGGGGCTCCTCTGGATGTGGGCGGGACTCTCGTGCTTCCTCTCGAGTGGAGACGGGTATGTCGGGGAACTTCTTGAGTTGCAGCAAGGGTGTGAAGGATCCTTTTGGAAGTTCCAGGGTTAGGTGTGATTAGCCTCAAGACGCCTCCGCACAAATGGGCTTCATCTCGCTGGAGGGGAGAACCTCATGGATTTTCTCGAGTTGCGGCAGGTGCTCTCGACTTATGATGGGGATCTCAGGGACCCGCTCTGGTGGCTCTCTGGAAAGGCCAGTCCCCATGCGAGTTGCTCGCGGCCTTGCGGGATTCCTCTCCCGTCGATGCCGGGGCCTAAGACCTTGTGTGGAGTTGGTGCCGGAACCTGAGGATTCCTCCTCCAGTGCTGACATGGATCATTGGGGTACTTCTCGGAGTCTCCCCAGGGGTAGTCAGTCCTCGTCTCGAGTGGGGCATGCTCGTGCGCTTTCCTCCCGAGCTGTAGTAGCAGTGTCACTGCTTCCCTTTGCGTGGATCAAGGGATCTGTGGCTTTCCCTCGAGGCTTTCCCACGAGGCTTTCCCACGAGGCTTTCCCACGCATCCGTGCCACCTGTGGTTGTGAGTCGATCCTCGGCTTGAAAGTCGAGGCAGTGCAGGGAATACAGGTTTCCCTGGAATGGACTGAGACATCTGGGGTACTCAGGGAATGGTGGCACGACCCTGGAGTTCCTGTCGCCTTTCCTGTGGAGAGCGCCTCCCCTTGAGATGCGACCTGAACGTCGGGAATTCTTTCCCGAGCACGCCAGGGAAAGGATCCCTACTCTCGAGCTAGGAGGCCAGAAACGGGGCTCCTCTGGATGTGGGCGGGACTCTCGTCCTTCCTCTCGAGTTGGAGACGGGTATGTCGGGGAACTTCTTGAGTTGCAGCAAGGGTGTGAAGGACCCTTTGGAAGTTCCAGAGTTTAGGTGTGATTAGCCTCGAGACGCCTCAGCGGAAATGGGCCTCATCTCGCCTGGAGGGGAGAACCTCCTGGGATTTTCTCGAGTTGCGGCAAGGTGCTCCCGACTTATGACTGGGACCACAGGGATCCGCTCTGGTGGCCTCAGGAAAGGCCAGTCCCCAGGCGGAGTTGTTCGGGGGCCTCTTGGGAGTCCTCTCCCGTCGATGCTGGAGCCTAAGATCTTGTGTGGAGTCAGTGAAGGAACCTGAGGATTCCTCTCCAGTGCCGACATGGATCTTGGGGTAATTTTGGAGTCTCAACCAGGGCAGTCAGTTCTCGTCTCGAGTGGGGTCCTGCACGTGCGCTTTCCTCCCGAGCTGTAGCAGCAGTGTCGCGCTTCCCTTAGCGTGGATCAAGGGATCTGTGTCTTTCCCTCGAGGCTTTCCCACGAGGCTTTCCCACAGGGCTGTCCCACGTGCCACCGTGGTGTGAGTCGATCCTCGGCTTGAAAGTCGAGGCAGTTCAGGCGAAAACAGTTTTCCCTGGAATGGACTGAGACATTCAGGGGACTCTGGGAATGGTGGCACGACCCTGGAGTTCCTCTCGCCTTTCCTGTGGAGAGCGCCTCCTCTTGAGATGCAACGGGAAACGCCGGAAATTCTTTCCCGACCACGCAGGGAAAGGATCCCTCCTCTCGAGCTAGGAGGCGGAAACGGGGCTCCTCTGGTTGTGGGCGGGACTCTCGTGCTTCCTCTCGAGTGGAGACGGATATGTCGGAGAACTTCTTGAGTTGCAGCAAGGGTGTGAAGGACCCTTTAGAAGTTCCAGATGTTAGATGTGATTAGCCTCGAGATGCCTCAGCGGAAATGGGCCTCATCTCGCCTGGAGGGCAGAACCTCTTGGATTTTCTCGAGTTGTGTCAGGTGCACTGGACTTACGACGGGGACCTCAGGGACGCGCCCTGGTGGCATCGGTAAAGGAAATTTCCTTGCGAGTTACTCGGGGGCGTCTCGGGATTCCTCTCCCGTCGATGCCGGGGCCTAAGACCTTGTGTGGAGTCGGTGCCAGGACCTGAGGATTCCTCTCCAGTGCTGACATGGATCTTTGGGTACTTCTGGAATCTCCCCAGGGAAGTCAATCCTCGTCTCGAGTTGGGTCATGCACGTGCCCTTTCCTCCCGAGCTGTAGCAGCAATGTCACGCTTCCCTTCGCGTGGAACAAGGGATCTGGGCATTCCCTCGAGGTTTTCCCAAAAGGCTTTCCCCCTGAGGCTTTCCCACAGGGCTGTCCCACGTGCCACCGTGTTGTGAGTCGATCCTCGGCTTGAAAGTCGAGGCAGTGCAGGGAAAACTGGTTTCCCTGGAATGGACTGAGACATCTGGGGGACTCTGGGAATGGTGGCACGTCCCTGGAGTTCCTCTCGCCTTTCCTGTGGAGAGCGCCTCCACTTGAGTTGCGATGGGAACGCGGGAATTCTTTCCCGACAACGCGGGGAAAGGATCCGTCCTCTCGAGCTAGGAGGCGGAAACGGGGCTCCTCTGGATGTGGGCGGGACTCTCGTGCTTCTCTCTAGTGGAGTCGGGTATGTCGTGGAACTTCTTGAGTTGCAGCATGGGTGTGAAGGACCCTTTGGAAGTTCCAGAGTTTAGGTGTGATTAGCCTCGAGACGCCTCAGCGGAAATGGGCCTCATCTCGCCTGGAGGGGAGAATCTCCTGGGATTTTTTCTCGGAGTTGCGGCAGGTGCTCTCGACTTACCGAGCAGGGACCTCAGGGACCCGCTCTGGTGGCCTCAGGAAAGGCCAGTCCCCTTGGCGAGTTGCTCGGGGGCCTCTCGGGATCTCTTGGGATTCCTCTCCAGTCGATATCGGGGCCTAAGACCTTGGTGTGGAGTCGGTGCCAGACCTGAGGTTTCCTCTCCAGTTCTGACATGGATCTTGGGGTACTTCTGGAGTCTCCCCAGTGGAGTCAGTCCTCGTCTCGAGTGGGGCATGCACGTGCGATTTCCTCCGAGCTGTAGCCGCAGTGTCAACGCTTTCCTTCACGTGGAACAAGGATCTGTGGCATTCCCTCGAGGCTTTCCCACGAGGCTTTCGCACGAGGCTTTCCCACAGGGCTGTCCCACGTGCCACCGTGGTGTGAGTCTATCCTCGGCTTGAAAGTCAAAACAGTGCAGAGAAAACAGGTTTCCCTGGAATGGACTGGAGACATCTGGGGGACTCTGAGAATGCTGGGCATGACCCCGGGAGTTCCTCT
This sequence comes from Capra hircus, assembly GCF_001704415.2. Lineage (NCBI taxonomy): Eukaryota > Metazoa > Chordata > Mammalia > Artiodactyla > Bovidae > Capra > Capra hircus. The sequence goes on from NW_017200294.1 coordinate 3,880, forward strand.
CGCCTTTCCTGTGGAGAGCGCCTCCTCTTGAGTTGCGACAGGAACGCCGGGAATTCTTTCTCGAGCACGGCAGGGAAAAGGATCCTACTCTCGAGCTAGGAGGTGGAAACGGGGTCCTCTGGATGTGTCGGGACTCTCGTGCTTCTCTGAGTGGAGACGGGTATGTCAGGGAACTTCTTGAGTTGCAGCAAAGGTGTGAAGGATCCTTTGGAAGTTCCAGAGGTCAGGTGTGATTTAGCCTCAGGACGCCTCAGCGGAAATGGGCCTCATCTCGCCTGGAGGGCAGAACCTCTTGGATTTTCTCGAGTTGTGTCAGGTGCACTGGACTTACGACGGGGACCTCAGGGACGCGCCCTGGTGGCATCGGTAAAGGAAATTTCCTTGCGAGTTACTCGGGGCGTCTCGGGATTCCTCTCCCGTCGATGCCGGGGCCTAAGACCTTGTGTGGAGTCGGTGCCAGGACCTGAGGATTCCTCTCCAGTGCTGACATGGATCTTTGGGTACTTCTGGAATCTCCCAGGGAAAGTCAATCCTCGTCTCGAGTTGGGTCATGCACGTGCCCTTTCCTCCCGAGCTGTAGCAGCAATGTCACGCTTCCTTCGCGTGAACAAGGATCTGGGGCATTCCACCGAGGCTTTCCCAAAGGCTTTCCCCCTGAGGCTTTCCTACAGCGCTGTCCCACGTGCCACCGTGTTGTGAGTCGATCCTCGGCTTGAAAGTCGAGGCAGTGCAGGGAAAACTGGTTTCCCTGGAATGGACTGAGGCATCTGGGGACTCTGGAATGGTGGCACGTCCCTGGAGTTCCTCTCGCCTTTCCTGTGGAGAGCGCCTCCACTTGAGATGCGATGGGAACGCCGGGAATTCTTTCCCGACAACGCGGGAAAGGATCCGTCCTCTCGAGCTAGGAGGCGGAAACGGGGCTCCTCTGGATGTGGCGGGACTCTCGTGCTTCCTCTCTAGTGGAGTCGGGTATGTCGTGGAACTTCTTGAGTTGCAGCATGGGTGTGAAGACCCTTTGGAAGTTCCAGAGTTTAGGTGTGATTAGCCTCGAGACGCCTCAGGGGAAATGGGCGCTCATCTCTGCCTGGAGGGAGAATCTCCTGGATTTTCTCGAGTTGCGGCAGGTGCTCTCGACTTACGTCGGGGACCTCAGGGACCCTCTCTGGTGGCCTCAGGAAAGGCCAGTCCCCATGCGAGTTTCTCGGTGGCCTCTCGGGGCCTCTCGGGTTTCCTCTCCTGTCGATGCTGGGGCCTAAGACCTTGTGTGGAGTCAGTGCCAGAACCTGAGGATTCCTCTCCAGTGCTGACATGGATCTTGGGGTACGTCTGGAGTCTCCCCAGGGGAGTCAGTCCTCGTCTCGAGTGGGGGCATGCACATGCGCTTTCCTCCCCAGCTTTAGCAGCAGTGTCACGCTTCCCTTCGAGTGGATCAAGGGATCTGTGGCTTTCCCTCGAGGCTTTCCCACGATGCTTTCCCACGACGCTTTCCCACAGGGCTGTCCCACATGCCACAGTGGTGTGAGTCGATCCTGGGCTTGAATGTCGAGGAAGTGCAGGGAAAACAGGTTTCCCTGGAATGGACTGAGACATCTGGGGGACTCTGGGAATGGTGGCACAACCCTCGAGTTCCTCCCGCCTTTCCTGTGGAGAGCTCCTCCTCTTGAGATGCCACGGAAAGGCCGGAAAATCTTTCCCGAGCACGCAGGGAAAGGATCCCTCCTCTCGAGCTAGGAGGCAAACGGGGCTCCTCTGGATGTGGGCGGGACTCTCGTGCTTCCTCTCGAGTGGAGTCGGGTATGTCGGGGAACTTCTTGAGTTGCAGCAAGGGTGTGAAGGACCCTTTGGAAGTTCCAGAGGTTAGGTGTGATTAGCCTCGAGACGCCTCAGCGGAAATGGGCCTCATCTCGCCTGGAGGGGAGAACCTCCTGGATTTTCTCGAGTTGCGGCAGGTGCTCTCGACTTACGACGGGCACCTCAGGGACCCGCTCTGGTGGCCTCAGGAAAGACCATTCCCCATGTGAGTTGCTCGGGGCCTCTCGGGATTCCTCTCCCGTCGATGCCGGGGCCGAAGACCTTGTGTGGAGTCAGTGCCGGAACCTGAGGATTCCTCTCCATTGCTGACATGGATCTTGGGGTACTTCTGGAGTCTCCCCAGGGGAGTCAGTCCTCGTCTCGAGTGGGGGCATTCACGTGCGCTTTCCTCCGAGCTGTAGCAGCAGTGTCGCGCTTCCCTTCGCGTGGATCAAGGGATCTGTGGCTTTCCCTCGAGGCTTTCCGACGAGGCTTTCACACACAGGGCTGTCCCACATGCCACAGTGGTGTGAGTCGATCCTGGCTTTGAAAGTCGAGGCAGTGCAGGGAAAACAGGTTTCCCTGGAATGGACTGAGATATCTGGGGGGACTCTGGCAATGGTGGCACGAACCTGGAGTTCCTCTCACTTTTCCTCTGGAGAGCGCCTCCTCTTGAGATGCGACGGGAACGCCGCGAATTCTTTCCCCACCACGCAGGGAAATGATCAAACCTCTCGAGCTAGGAGGCGGAAACGTGGCTCCTCTTGATGTGGGCGGGACTTTCCTGCTTCCTCTCGAGTGGAGACGGGTATGTCGGGGAACTTCTTGAGCTGCAGCTAGGCTGTGAAGGACCCTTTGGAAGTTCCAGAGGTAAAGGGTGATTAGCCTCGAGATACCTCAGCAGAAATGGGCCTCATGTCGCCTGGAGGGGAGAACCTCCTGGATTTTCTCGAGTTGCGGCAGGTGCTCTCGACTGGGACTCAGGGGACTCGACCTCTCTGGTGGCGTCAGGAAAGGCCAGTCCCCATGCGAGTTGCCGGCGGGCCTCTCGGATTCCTCTCCGTCGGTGCCGGGCCTAAGACCTTGTGTGTGGAGTCAGTGCCGGGATCTGAGGATTCCTCTCCAGTGCGACATGGATCTTCGGGACTTCTGGAGTCTCCCCAGAGGCGTAAGTCCTCGTCTCGAGTGGGGGAATGCACGTTCGCTTTCCTCCCGAGCTGTAGCAGCAGTGTCACGCTTCCCTTTTCGTGGATCAAGGGATCTGTGGCCTTTCCCTCTAGACTTTCCATGAGGCTTTCCCACGAGGCTTCCCACAGGGCTTTTCCCACGTGCCACGGTGTGTGAGTCGATCCTCGCTTTAAAGTCGAGGCAGTG